>NW_008625703.1:0-2474 GCF_000691845.1 Merops nubicus | reverse complement strand
CAGCCTCTGTGAGCAAATAAAATATCTGTGCATAATACCATGCAACCTCCTGTTCTCAAATGGTTAATTTCTCCTACCAGCCAAGCTAGAAGCTTTCCAAGAGCAATTTCTCTTCCCCATTATGCCTGTCGCTCTCCTGGCCCCAATTGGCTGCTTGCATATATAATGCAAGCCTGAACTGCCAGCATTTCCATTCCTTGTCAATAACCTCCTCCTTTCCAGTCTGCTGCTCAACAGGAATTGCAGCAGAAGGGGTTGCACTGGCAGTGCCAAGTCAGAGAGCCCTGCTGGGATGCAAAGGGGCTCGTTTTCAACTGGCAAGGCTGCAGCAGAGACCCACCTCTCCGTGCACACCCGCACACCGTCCTGCGTCTGTACCCCTGCAGGGTCCCATCGCCAGGGCAGGCTCAGGCAAGCCACAGCTGCACAGAGCTCCTGGGCTCAGACATCAGCATGGATCTACCAAGCCAAGGGCCCACCTGCACCAGACCGAGCCTTCTGCTCAGCTGCTGAGGCCACGGCAGGCCAGGGTGCCAGGGGACCAGGCTGGACTTGCTCAACACCTGCCTGCAGTCAGGTCTGGTCCAGGCAGATGCTGTTCGTGCCCTCTGCACACAGGCTACCTGCACACACACAAGAAAAAGAAGTCTCTCTAGTGTTGCATGGCTCAGTGACTTGCCTGCAGAATATGTTTCAAGCCATCTTGTCAGCTCTGTGCATCTGGAATTGATGAAAGCCTCCAGAAGGAGGTCTAGGAAAAAATGCACACTCAGCAAACCCTTCCCAAAACAGCCACTCCCTCCCCAGCTTTGCTTCACTGCTCTTGCCCCGTTGCTCTCTGTGGAGGGTCTGTGTCCTGCCTTCCCAAATGACAGCAGGTCGTTAACCTGTGAGACTCACTGCCACAAGAAACGCAGCAAGAAGCTTTACAATGTGTTGAAGCTTGCAGAGGAGCTAATTACTGCCTGGTGGAGACTGGGGACAACCATCTCCAGCACATCACTCTCATCACATAGCTCCTTGTGACTACTGCCACTGCCTTTAGTAGTGGGCATTGCCTGAGGCCCCCAAAGAGCCCTGTCTCCCCAGCCAGCATGTTTAACAGAAGATACAAACTCCTCTAGTGTCTTTGGAGCACTGGGATGCAATAGATCAAACATCACTGGCAGCAACTGCTATGAGTGGTTGTTGGATTTATCTCCCTCTTGCTGGTCAAGCCCTGAGAACGGGTGTTAGTAGCAGGTGCTCTGAAGACATCTCTTTGCTTTTTACAGGGAATGAGGAAGGTCTAATGGAGATCTCAGGAAGAAGGGAACTGGCAGTCTTGCACCTACACCCACCAAAGGCTGGCTGTTCATGGGCAGCTGAAGCAAAACTCCACCAGCATCAAGTCAGCTTTGTTTCAGTCTCACAGTGTCTACGTCTGCTGATCTTACCAACCTAAAGGGAAATCAATCTCTCTGATACTGCCAGGAGTCAGCCTGGAAAAGACCCAGCTGTGAACATGGTTCCCCTGCACCTCTGCCAAAAGGAACAGTCTGGTTCTGCAGATGTGTGCAGGACTGAACTCACCACCTTCCCGTGCCATGGAGAAACACAACTGAGCAGAGATGCTCCACGGGGAGGGGGCAGAGCCACCTGCTTGCAGGGCATCATGGTAAGAACACAGAGAGGGAACTGCTGAGGAGCTGCTGACCTCCAACTAGTCTGTGCTCATTTCCCAGGTCCCTGCCTTGAAGGAAACTCTGTGGAACAAGGGGGCCAGCCCCAGAGACACCCATACTCAGCGGCTCCAAACAAACATCACCTTTGAACCTCATGTCAATATTACTTGTCTTCCTGCAAGGTCAGTAATCCACGGCACAGAGCAGTGAAGCAACGTCTGCCCAGGGAGCAGGTTTGGGGCAGGCTTCTTGCTGGTGGTGAGGCTGCAAATCCACAGGGAAAGCAGCAGTCCCAGAGAGACAACTCCAAAGGATGGCTCAAACCCACTGCTGCTGCTCCCTTCCTGGAAGGGCTGGGAGAGCAGCCAGGAGATGGTGGGCTACTAATCAAGTGGCATGTACAAAGAGAAGAGTAAGCTGTGAACAGTGCTGTGACAAGTGGCTACAACTTGTGGCCCTAGTGTCCACAACACAGAGGTCACAAGGGACAGGAAGAGACCCATGGGCTACAACATGCCCAGTGCACTGCTGTGCTGGTCCAGAATGTTCAACAGCACATCTCCACACCCACACACCATGGCTAGAGCTGCCAGCACCTGCCCATCTGCTGTCCCCTGGCTAGGGGCTGTGGATCTGCCACTTGAGCTGCTATAGAGACAGTGCCACCCTCAAAAGATTTCCTGAGGAGAAAGCAACTTCAAGCCCAGCTGGACAGTGCTCCGGGGAAGTCTAGAAAAACTAAGATCCACGATGAAAAAGCAGGGTCTCCCCAGCATCGGGTGCTCCTCCAGCACAGCAGGTCCCAGCAGC
>NW_008625702.1:0-8873 GCF_000691845.1 Merops nubicus | reverse complement strand
CCGGTGGGCGCTGGCGGAGCCGGGCTTGCCGCGGTCGAGTTGCGGAGCGGTCCGAGCCCGCCTAACGCGCGGTGGGGTGAAAGGTGTTGCCCGGGGCGGTGCTGGAGATGCAGGGGAGGAGTGACGCCGGGGTTACTGGCGCTTCTAAATGGAGGTGCGCGATCGTCTCGGAAGCGGGCATTCCTTTTGCTTGTTGATACGTAATAAGAAGACTATATTCTAAGTAGTTAGATAATTGCAAGCGTTCTGTGTGGTACTGTGTTGGTGCATAGGATCCATTACTGCAAAGTAGTGGTTTGTGTCTCGGTGGCCCAACTTGTAGTGCAGTCCTTAGGATTCCTTTGACTAGGAAGCTTCGTTTGACACAAGGCCATCTAATCCTGTAGTCTTTTTGGTGATAACAAATTCTTTCCGTGATAGGGTAATGGACCAGTAAAAGTTACTGGGAAGATCAGTGGCTTGGCTGATGGAGATCATGGCTTCCACGTCCATGAGTTTGGTGACAATACAAATGGTAAGACGTCTGTCCAAGCTTTTGAGTTACAGCTGTAATGCAATTGTTCAGCTTCAAAGACCTTCTTTTAGTGTTGCAGCAGCAGCTAGTATAAATGTGCTTGGGTCTCATGACTGCAAACCTCTATTAAAAAATTATGACATTTCCAAAGGAATTCTCATTTATTACTTTGAACGTGTTTAGGCTGGTGTTCAGGATCTGACATATCAAGCACTAAGTTGAATACTTCAATAATCTAGTATTAAGAAAGAAGAAAGCTTTCAGCAGAGCACAGACTGTTCTAGAATGAGTAGTCTTACTTTACTGAACTTAACTCTGTAGTAGGTTACTTACTTCCAGAGGATTAGTAGAACATCATAAGAGAAGAGTACCTATTTCATCACCAGTGCCTTCTTTTTCTGGCTATAGGAGAGACTACCTTGGTGTACTGTGTAAGCAACAGATTTAAACTACCTACTGCAAAAAAAGTCTGCTTTTGATGGCTGTGTTGTGTTTCAGGGTGTACCAGTGCAGGTGCTCACTTCAATCCTGAAGGCAAGCAGCATGGTGGACCAAAGGATGCAGAAAGGTGAGTAGTGTGCCTGGCCTCTTACTGGTCAGCTGCGCCATGCAGCAGCCATCTTAAGTGCTACTTTGTGCTTGGGAGGCCACTTCATGAACTATGCTAGTTCAGCACCAGAAGAAAACTGCGAATTCAATTCCTGCAGGGCTCCTGGGGTCACTGAATAAAGGCTCTGGTAACTATACAGCAACATACTGTACACCTTGGCTCCAAGAGTATGGGTAAAATGTAGCACTTGGGACATACTTAGTTTTATCATAGCTTGGGGAGAAGAAATAAATGTTCTTACCAAGTGAAGGTTCCTCAGGATTTGTGTGGGGGATTCATGTGTTGAAGCCTTATTTGGTTTGTGGTGAATAGCTTGTGGCTTGGGGCCAGCTTTTGACAACAGGGGCCTTAAACTATTGACAGTTGCTGAGCTTTATGCAGGGTTGTCATGTGGCAGATCAGCGTCATCAGTGGAAGGTGCTGAAGCTTCAGTGGAGGCTGCCAGATGAATGCAGAGCTCTGTGTACCTGGGCATGGTGACTTTTTATTGCCTGTGTTGGGCTGTTCTCAGCTTGTTGGCTTGGGTACTGTACCACCTACAGCATGTACTCCTTGCGGGCTGTCAGTGCAGGGTCTGATGTCTATGCTGAATATTTTTGAACCTCACTGGGTGCTGAGACTTAGTTCTCCCCTGGAAGCAGTGCTTGTAGTCCAGCTGCTTGTGTGGAGCCCTTGAATATTTGAGACCTCATATCTGAGCAACTGGTTTAGTGTGCCGACTCCCTTTAGAGACTGGGATGGGCCTGCACAAGAGCTGATGGCCAGTGTGGGAGCAGATGGAGCTAGGAGTAAGTGTAAAAGATGGGCTGGCCTTGCACAGGTGGCATCTGGACTAGCACTGGGACCAACTTGGCATTGTAGTTGGCCTTCAAGCGCTGAGGTTCACCTCCATAACCGCACCTTCTGCGGTGGATGAGCTGGCCCGTGGGGGATGGGCTGCGTGCCAGGCCCAGCAGACTGCTGGCCAGCTGCCAGGGTGGTGGGGCAGGGTGAGGGTGAGCTCATGGCTTCGCTGCCAGCCGCCTGCTTGGTGCTGGAGGTCAGAGTTGCACAAACGTCCTGGCTTCTGCTGGTTCTGCTCTGCCAAATCCTGCTGCTGCTGCTGTAACCTGCCTGCTCAGGCACCTGGAGGCTGGGAAGTGCCTTAGGAGTAAGAACTAGATCATGTTTTGATTGATGTAGAATTGAAACAGATACGACTGAAGCTTCTTGGAAGCTTAAATTGAGCAGATTCCTAAAGGGACAACTGCCCTTAACCTGATTTGATAGGACTTGGTTAAAAATAAGAAATTGGTGCTATGCTGTTTAAGAAGCTGGTAGTCAGCATTTGGTGAGCTGAGCTGGGTCACCCTGCATGTGTGGGGAGGTTTAGAAGTGACTTGGTGTTCAGGGTTCCGAGTCTGGAGAGAAGAGTCTGGCAGAACATCAACTTGTCTTTTGAGTGAATGGTTTGAGGCATGTGTAGGAGACAATATCCTGGAATAAGAATTCAACTGCTTGAGGCTTAATTCTGAAGGGAAGTCCCAGTGGAGATCCAGGTCTGATGAAAACTGCATGGTGTGGTATGATCCCAAACAGGAACAGTCATCCCTGGGACTGGTGAGAACTTAACTAGCACTCACTGCATCCACTTTGACCTGTCACTTGACAAACTGCTTCTACTAATCCTGTTAAAACCTAAAGCCTGCAGCTGCTTGTGGAACAGCTGATTTGTGATAGACATTAAAAGCTCTTAAGAATAGCTGCAGTGTTAACCTTTTCTGCACACCCAAGGTTTGATGTAATTTCATCTGCTTTGAGAGGCTTCCTTTGAACAGAGGGAGATGCCATCAGCATGGAGGCGTTCCTGGCGGTAAGGGTTGTGCACTGTTGGCTTGCTTTCATAGGGATTTGATGGCATTCCTTCCCCCAAAGCTGATTAACCTTCTAGTTTCATATTCTACCTAGGACTGAATTTTAATTATCCCTTGAAGTAAGGGACTTACTTAAAATAGTGGAAGTGTTCAAGGGTGACTGCTGGTGGTAAGTGAGGACATCTGTGCTGTTTAAGATAAGATGGAGTACTTGAGTATTGTAACTGAGGGTATTGTATTGTTCAGGCCATCACTTCGAAGAGTTTTCAATTCAAGTTTTTTTTGGGTTTCTTTGCATCTTTTTGTAGGCATGTGGGAGACCTTGGCAATGTGACCGCTAAGGGAGGCGTGGCAGACGTGGAAATAGAAGATTCTGTCATTTCTCTGAGCGGGCCGCACTGCATCATCGGGCGTACCATGGTGGTGAGGGTCTTGGTGCATACTTGGGCGCTTTAAGGAGCCCTAACGCGGTCTTGACTGTGAGTGGAGACTTCCTGGTGCTGGAGGCCAGTCCCCAGTGTTTGTTAAAGAGTATGTAGTGCAAGGTTTTCAATGTGGTGAGTTCCCTGGAAGCCCTGCCTGCAAGTCCCCCGTGTGCCACTCGTATGGATGGCACTTTGTTGCCATACTAATCTTCATTTCCTGCCTGCCCTCAAAGATGTTCCTCTCCATTGAACTTGGCTTCTGCCAGCTGTGAGGACTAGAGCAGCTGTCTGGCAGGAGGAACCGGCAGCCTGGCCACTGGGAGCTGTGGCAGCGAGCACTGGTCTGGTAGCTGCTGGTGTAACTGGTGTCGTGGTCTCCCTGGGAAGGAAGGAGGCAGAGGCTGAGTGGACTTGGCCACGCACGAGCATTGTCAGTCATCCCCGCGGCACTGTCGTGGCACAGCCATCAGCCCTCTGTTGTAAGAGTGACCTGGGGGGGCAACTCTGAGCTCACTCTTGGACTAGGAGCAGTAACTTGTTGAACCATGGGGTTTTGGTGACTTCCAGCTCAAATTCAGTGGAAGGCAGGTTATCTTTTTGCACAACTCTAGTCTTAAGTTTTTTAACCCAAATCTCACTTTGGTGTTAGTAGTTAATCGTGGTGGGTTCTGCCTGTTGTAACACCCCCTGCTGATAGCTGGTGGTACTGTGCTGCTTCCTGACCTCGGTGGTGAAGATGTTTTTATGCAGTAACACGAATTAAGACATCTTCACTTCTCTTTTAGGTCCATGAAAAGCGCGATGACCTGGGTAGAGGGGGAGATAACGAGAGCAAGTTAACTGGGAATGCTGGTCCTCGTCTGGCGTGTGGTGTGATCGGGATAGCGAAGAGCTGAGCGCTGAGCCCGCGGTGCTGCGGGGGCAGACGGGCCCCTCTGCCAGTGCAAGCACTGTACTTGCCCTTCCTCCTGCAAGCAAAAGATCTGTCACTTAATCTCATTACTACTCTGCATTCTGAGTATCCCTCAAACTGGTGAAGACTGACTTAATTTTGTATTGTGTATGTTGCAATTAAAGTGACCCTGATGGAATGTCTCTGTAGCCCTCTGCTAAAGCATCTGCTGTAACCATTAAGCATAACTTCACTGACTGGAAGCCCCGTTCTGTATGGAAGATATGTGGTGGCTGTCACCTCCTGAACACCAAAACTTCTGATATGCTGTGTGATTTGGAGGATTAGCTTCACAAGCTTTGGCAAGGCAACTCACCAAAGAGCAGTAGGCATTGTATGTACCGGGGCTCCCTCCTGGCAAAGTTGCAGCACTTGTAGGTTTCAAACTTGTGTAATAAACTCGCTGGGCAAATGTATCTTGGTCTTGCTGTCTATAAAGAGAAATGAACCACCAAACCCTTGCATGCTGACATTGAGTATGGAAAAGTGAGCCTGGACTTCCTCATGTCACTACTTTAATGTACTGGACATTAACAGCATCCAAGTTGTTTGCAGCCAGTTGCCCTGGAACAGCCCAGCCCAGACCTGACCTCAGTCAGGATGTTTCTTGTGACTTGCGTTGTCATGTGTTTTCCTGTGCCAGAATCCTGGGTTCTGTCAGGAAACCTGGGGACACCTTCTGCACGTTGGAGCTGGTGGTGTTGTGTGCCCCAGGACAGCTGCTGCTTTGCAGAACTATCTTCTTGCTATGGGGTGGAGTGAGCCTTGTGTGACTGCAGAGTGTGTGTGCTGGGGAAGCCTTAAGCACCTAGAGCAGCCTGGTTCCCCATGTGTTCTGGTGCCTCACCTGCACCTCTGGGCTGGATTTGGTGTGGTGCAAGACAAGCTATGTGGGAGTGTCTAGTGTGGAACAGGTCTTCCCTTCAAAGGAGTGAGGTAGCCAGAAGTTCCCTGTTTCATGAAGCTTTCCAAGAGTGTAATTGCTGTAGAATAGTGCCAGCTTTTGTTAGTCTTGTATGTGCCTCTTCAATACAGATTTCTAAGTCTTTTGGTAGAGAAATAAAGTTTAATGAGGGCTCATACACACAGTTCTGTATCTTGTACAGAAGCAATACTCATGGCAGTAGTTGGTTGCAGTTCTAGACCCCAGCATAGCATGCTACAAGTGGGATGGCTTTTGGCAGCACAGCAGGAACTGTAAAACCACTTTCAGCTTGGATTCATGGGAGGTGGCAGTTGGGTGTGCAGCCTCTCCCCCTGGATTAGCCTGTGCTCCGACTCGGCTGCTGCAGCGGAATTAGGGCAGTGACTGCACCCTCCAGCTCCCTCCTTATGTGTCGGGGGGTGCCAGACACCCAATGCCCACAAACACCACCATCACCTCTTTGCTTTGCAGAAGCTGGGAGGCTGGTTGTGCCATAGTCCCTTTCCCCAAGAGGGGAAATCAGCAAGTACTTGGCAGCTGTTGGCTGAGCTGTAGTGGAAAGAGCTTCTGGCAGCTCCACCTTTGCTTACTCCTCCCCGGTGCAGTGCTGAGCGCTGGACCTCACTCCTCTCCAAAGTTCTCTCAGACCTGTTTGTTTTGTGTGTAAATGTCTGATGGCACGCTGGCCTGGAGGTCACTGGGTGTAGAAGCAATGCTTCGTTTATGCCCAAACCGTTGTAAGTGGCTGGGCACAGGCTCAAGGACCACAGTGCTGGCTGCTAATGCTGTATGTATTGCTAACAGGTGCTTGCACTGAGCTTATTAACTTTTACATACAAATTTCTGGCTTTCAAATAAGCCAGGTAGTTGTTGCAGGTTAGGATGGAGTTACAGCAGTGATGCTGGAAAGATGTTGGTAGGTGTTATTACATGACTGCTGCTTCAGAAGGCAGCAAGAAATTGTTTTGCATAAGAGCATCCCAGCTTTTCCCGGGCTTTGTTTTCAAATTCCTGATAAGGGAAATGGAGGGAAGGTGAGGTGGCATTTGTGTGAACAGACAAGTCTTCCACCTTTTTCATTCTTGCCTTCAAATTTTTTAATAAAGTGTTTTCATTAGAAAAGGTCCTACCTCCTTACAGAATTATGGCCATTTTTACTAAGGTGAGTCTTAAAACATAAGATGTAAATGTCTGGCTTTGTATGAAAAAGTTCCACGGGCCCAGCATAAAACAAACAGCAAGGACACGAGATGTAACGCATGGAAGTCGAGTTCACTACAAGTATGTAAACAGTTTTGTTTTTTTTTTTTCTCTTTATTCTGCTATTGCAAGAACATAAAAATATATGTCCTCTCCCCAATCCATAGCTCCACATTTGTTTTCCCGACCCCCTCCCTCTCCCAGAAAAAACTCTGCCACAGAGCAGCTGTGAAAAAGTACTGCTGTAAGAAAGCAGCTGCCCTTCACTTAGGGGGAAAAAACCCCAACTTGAAAGTAGAACACACCTATATCAAGGAGAAAAAAAAAATTAAATATGCACAGGATTCATACAACTGTTCCACTATGCCCCTAGTGCCAGAGGAGCTCCCAGGGGAGGACGGTGCCACCCACGGCCCAGCGCAGGCTCTGCGACGGGCAGGTGCCGCCTGGGGAGGAACCACCCGGGCTCTGGCTCCACTCAGATCTTCCAAAACTGCTTGTGCCTGAAGGGCCAACCACCAAGAACTAGCATTTGCCCTCTTAAAATCTGAAAAAGTGCTACAGAGAGATGGTAAAACTGACAGAAGTACGGGAGCATGATGTGCCCTCTGCCCAGCAGTCCGATAGGTACAGTGCTAGGTGGGTAAAAGCTGTACACCTACCTCTTGCAGGGTAACAGGAGGTAGACATCGTTAACACAGACAACAGCAGCAGCCCCGATTCGTGTGGAGGAAGAGGCAGCATATGAAAATCCTCATGCACCCTCCAGCCTCCCTGTCTTCTCCCAGCCCCCATTTGAAAAAAAAAATACAGGCTAGCATTTGATCTTGTGTTTTGGTGTCTTCCTTTTCTGTTTTGCCTGACTTTCCAAAAAGCATCAATGGATAACAAGTACAGGAGATGCTGAGCCGGTGTGCTTCCTGGCCCACCACACAGCAATTTATAACATCAGAAGCAGAGCAGATGAAGTATGCCTGAAGGTGTCCCCTTTTTTAAAAAAGGCTAATGAGGGCAACAGTTACCACAGAACCAGTTGGAAGGGAAGGGGGGGAGGGGAAAAAAAGAAAAAACTGATTGCATTGCAAACACTAAACAGATAACTCTTCAATTAACATTTTAAAAACCACTAACTTTTACCTAGTATGGTCAAGTAGATCATTAAAATGCAGCAATCTAAAAATCAAGATGACTATTACAAATAAAAATTCGCTTCTGTGAATAGCTACACAAACAGTTGTATTTCTTTTAACAAATATAAACAGAACAGTCTAATTTAGACTCCGGTACAGCATTAACAGTTCAAACTTTTAAGATGCTGAACACTCCTTCTCCGCTTCAGTGCAGTGTAGGAAGAATAGCACACGTTAAAGTTTGTTACGAAAATAGAGTTTATTAAAAACACATCCCTATTGTTTTGAGGAGCTTTCACCGTTACCTTTTCTTAAATTAAAAAAAAAATAGAAAGCACTTCTACTTCTGATTTGTAAACTTTTTAAAGTCAAAACTTTAAAAAAGTTACAGCAAAAATGGGTAATATTTTAATCATATCTTCAGTATGTCATGTTATGTTGTGGCTATTTTAAATAGAAGGGAAGCAATCAAATTGCTTACAATTCCCCACCAACTACTGAGGGGCTGCAATATAAGCAGAAGCAAATATAATACAGCAGACTGTACAACTCTAAAGCTCTACACTCCAACAAACGTCACTGTCATCGTTCGACAACTTCCAGTCGCTAGCGCGGCGCCTCCGCCGCTGAGCCCGTCTCCTTTTCCGCTTGTTCCACAGATGAGGTAGCCTCGGATGGTGACTCTTCGACAGGTTTGACACCCGCAGGTTCAGACCCTCCCGCAGCAAGTTCTGAAACAATGTCTGCATCTTCCATTTTGCCGCCATGAGACTCGTGGTTTTTGTCGCCGTCTGCCCTGTCTGCCATCTCTGCTTTCTCCTTCCCTCGGCTCTCCTCCCTGTCTCTGCGCGACTCCCTGTCCCTCGAATCCCGCTCCCTGTCCCGGTGGCCGCTGGACCGCCTGCTCCTGTCCTCCAAGTCCCTGTGTCTCTCGCGCTCGGGGCTTCTTCGTCCCCAGTCTCGCCTGTCGCGATTCCCGAGTCGCTCGTGATCTCTGTCGTCGTTGCGGTTCCCGTAGCGGTCGCGATCGTTCTCGACCCGATTTCCGAAAGATCTCCTTCCAAACCTCTCCTGGTCTCTGTTGGGCGTGAACGTCTGTTTTTTCCCGTCTCTGTTCTCCTCGGGCCCGCCCGGCCCCCCGCTCGCCGGCATCCCCCCC
This sequence comes from Merops nubicus, assembly GCF_000691845.1. NCBI lineage: Eukaryota > Metazoa > Chordata > Aves > Coraciiformes > Meropidae > Merops > Merops nubicus. The sequence goes on along the minus strand of NW_008625702.1, from coordinate 105 downwards.
GGCCTCACAAAGTGACCCGGCGGTGGGAAGGGGGTTTTCATTCCGTGGGGGGGAGGCATCCCGAAGCCCCCCGGCCCTGGCGGGGGCCCTCTGTGCATCATGTGG
>NW_008625701.1:148785-167309 GCF_000691845.1 Merops nubicus | reverse complement strand
GTCGGGCTCTGCGGGAGTAGGAAACTTCGCTTGAGTGAAGATGCTGAAGGAGGGTGTTTCCCAGGAATGGAGCTGTGGGGATTCCGAGAGCTTTGTGCTCTGAGAGCCGTGTCCCACGCTCCACACGGCAAAGCTTTGCCTGCCGCATCCGAGCTCTCCAAGCTCTGTATCAGTTTCAAGCCCGGGCTCAGCGTTTCGTCGCTGATGAACAGCGACCTTGCCCAGACTTACTCCGAAGGGGAGAAAAGTTACCGGGAGCCCTGCTCTCGTCGGAGTGCTTTGATTCAGGTATACTGGGAGCGGAGCCAGTTTGTGGATCTGACGCCAGGAGAGACAGAGCTCTGTCTGTGAGTGACAAACTACTGCCATTTCCTCACCCCCCTGTGGCATCTTTCCTAGCTCCAAAACAAACTTTCCCCATGGAAACTTCATAGAAGGGTGAGTAATTAAAACTTTACACAGCTGCAAGGTTTTGCTGCTTCAGAGCAAAAAGGAAGGAGCTGGCTCTTGGGTTGCACCTTTGAGCTCTCAGACAGCAGTGGCAGTTGGCCCGGACCGTGCTTTGGAGTGTGTGATGTCATTATGACTTCATTTCTTCTAAAAAATAAAACACTTTTCTTTTAATGGGAAAATTGCCCTGTGTTTCTTGAAGGAGAATGATTTCCCCTGTCCCGTATTACAGCAGTTAACTATTTTTGCTGTAGGATAGCAAAGCCAAGGGGGAGTTTTTTAGGAGGAGATTACTTGCATGTTGTCATTGTCGCAGCGGCTGATGGATAGGTGGCTGAGGCCAGTCTCCAGGGAAGGCAGCTCCTCGGATTTGCAGCAGGCCGTGTAGTACCACTCTTCGGGGGGAGACCAGTGGTGCAGGAGTCACAGGTGCTCCCACACTGGGGGTCCTGGGGACCTGGCTCCCCATGGTGTTCCCACCAGGAGGGGGTAAACTCCTGTGATGTGCAAGGAGTGGCAGCAGCCTTCCTGTCCTCTGGAAAGATCTTCACTGCTTCTTTTCTCCCAGCCTGACCTCGGCACTGCCAATACAGTCCAGTAATGCCGTTGAAAAACAAACATATGAGTGAACCTGTGAGTTTGCATAAATGATAAGTACTTACACACTAAGGTGTGTTTATCTTATTTCCTTATACAGTCCCCTGCTGGGGATAGACATAAATAGTGTAGTTTCCCCTGGACTTCGTAAACACTGATTTAGAACTAAGAGGAATAATTACATTGGCTGTGCTTGTTGGCTCATTGAAGCCCTCTAGGAAGTCTCCAAATTGTACATGCAGCTCTTCTGCACCAACTGTGTTCCTGTGAGTGCCATCAGTGGTTCTCCCCCACCTCCTCCCCCCCATCCTCTGGAGCCAACTGGCATGCCTTGCATTTTTGATGTTTGCTCCCCTTTTTCAAGTAGTTCCTGTCTTCAGGAAATCTGAGGCGGGACAAAGGACATGGTCCTCCTCTGGGTAAGGGTGCTTGCCAGCACGGATCTAAGTCCTTTGGGTGAGAACTGTCTGTTTGGGCCTGGTGAAAGGGGTTGCCAGATGAATGCAGGGGAGGTACAGCCTCATGTGTGACAAAGGTCTGCAGGGAGTGTGTGGTGAGAGGGGTGCTCAAGAGGAGGAGATGGGAATTACCTACCTTTCTTTTGAGGACACCTCAGATGTCTTCTGCTCCTGGGCTGTGCCTGGAGGGCTGTGAAGGTTAAGGGGGAGATCTAGCTCCTGGTGCTGTGGTGCCTTGGGACAGAGGAGCACCTCGAGGTGAGGACCATGGTATCCTCGATGGGGACTGACCACGTTTCCTACTGTTTCCCATGTGTAGGAGGAGCAAGCGAAGGGTATAGACTGTATGCCAAGAAGGTGTGAGGAGGCAACATGTTTTATTGCCTTGCACATCCAACCATCTCACTACACTGTGGAAATACTTGTGTGTTTGTGTTTACACCAAAGCTGTCCTTTGAGTGAAAAGCATAATAGTGCCATCCTTCCAACACTTGCTGGTGTACAGCAGTGGAGAAATGGGGTAAGATAGCCCCATGCTTGGGTTGATTCAGATGCAGGTGCTCAGCTTCTGTAAATAGAAGTAATCTCAATAATTTCACTGAGGAGCCACGCTGATTTAAGCTGCCTGGGGATCTAGTACAGGGACTGCTGTGCATTTTGGTGTAAATACTGAGAATTCTGCAGCTAAACATCTAAGGTGACAGTGTGCCAAGTCAATAGAGCCTCCTGTGTCAGGGCATTACGATCACTAAGCTCATGAGGGTTAAAGAAGCTCTTCTCTCGTGGGTAGACTACTAATTAATTGTCCACTTGTGGCTTCCCTAGCCCACTTGCTGGAAAAGGTGGTGATGAGTGTCAAGTTAGAGACCTTCTTTGGTTCTAGTGTTATCATTCCTGTGCTTCATTCCTCAAGCAGTATCTAAAAAGTTTCCAAGTCTAAGAAGACCAATACGCCAAATTAAACAGTATAGATATTTCTGTGGAAACCAGGTTGATTGCTCTAGGAAGCAGAGTTTTCCCTTCTGAACACTGACCATAAGGATGCTGAGGAGCAGGGAGAACTTTTCTGCCTGCCTTGCACTGATCGCCAGATGCAGAATTTTTACTCTGCTGGGCTCAGCTGCTGATGGCAACTTCTACCTTCAGGTCTGCACTTGTGGCCTACACTTGCCCTCAGCTGTCTTATCATCTCATTCTTCCTCTGAACTAATGTAGGGGGGAAAAAAAGTTCCAGCATTTCTCACTATGCATGAATTACATCTAGGGTGGGAAAGCAGAGCAGATCCTTCGGGTCTCCGGAGGGCTGAACACCAGCATGTTTTCTGCTCCTGTCTATGTGCAGGAATAAAGCCATAGGAAAGGTAAAACTAAGGTAAATTTAGCTTAGGGCCAGCTGCAGCTCTGGGGTTGCTGCCATGTGGACACATGCGACTGGTATTGAGCTGGGCAGGCTGCAGTTAGTTGCAAATAACCTCGTTGTGATGCAGTTTATGGGGAAGAGTGGGACAGTGCTTAGTGGCTTTTGCATTTAATGTCCTTGTCCTTCTGTTTCCTGGGGTTCCCTGTTCTCCCTGGTGCATTTTGTTGTAGGGTTGCCTTTTTTCTGAAAAATCTTGTGGTTCTCAGCATGATCTAACCTTTGCCTCAGCTGGTGCAGAGGGTGGATTACCTCCCACTGGAGACTTAATGTGTGGGTCAGGAGATGGGAGAGGGATGAGCCATATGCTTGTTCTTTCAGCTAACATGAAACCCAAACTGGTATTTTCAAAGCAGCTGACTTTAATCTGGTCTTCTTGTGTAATTCCATTAGACTAATTTTTATTAGGACAAATAATCTAATTTGGGCCCCTCCTCAGCCCTACTGCGTCCGAGTGGCTGCAGACACGTGGGTTCCAGTGAGACACACAGCCAGCGATGTACGCTGGAAAGCAAATTACTCTGCAAGAAGACAAATTGAGCTTTGACAATTTTATGTGATTAAGGGAACAATTAGAGCAAATGGCTGGAGGTGCACTTGCCCAGTGGTTCATGCAGTGGTGGAGAGGAGTGGTGGGATGGCAGCTGCTCTCCAGGGCAAGATTCACCCCTGAGTGCCAGGGTGCAGTGATGGCCCACCGGAGCTCTGCCTCCAGGCTGGCATGGGAAGGTAATGGTGAAAAGCCACTTGCTGACCTTCTGTGCTGGTGATGCTGGAGTGTCTTTCCTGTGTCCCGATGGAGACAGGAGGATTTGCTTGGTCAGAGATGATCTAAATTTTAGAGAGACATGATTTATTTTGTCTGGTGCAGCAAGGGTTGGATCTGGATCTGTTGCACAAAGTCAAGAGGGAAAGCATTTTCTTCTGGGTTTTTGCCTTTACTCCTGAGATCCCTGCATCTGTATTTCACAGAGATGAGACAGGAGTTCTGTGCCCTAGCTTCAATGCATCTCATCCCCACCTACTCCACCTGTCCTCGTCTCCTCCATCTGTAAAGATACTCACACCCACAGTATTGTTGAAAGTCAGTGAGCTCTGTGGAGGCTCAGCACCTCCGAAAATCAGGCCTGCGTGGTCCCACTCACGCATGCACTCCTTCCTCGCTGCATCCCCACGCTCTCTCTGCCTCCCTCCCAGCTCGGTGCCTGTCTTCTGAGCTCTGCCTGGGCAAGAGTCGTGCTGAGCCGCACGCCGCAAAGCTGCAGTCAATGGCTACTGTTCAGTGTTAGCATGGATTGCAGCAGCACAGCTCACAGCCACAAGCACCAGCGCTGCTGTTGGCCATGGCAGAGCAGCAGGGTAAGGACTTCATCCAGCTTAGAGCATGAGAAGCACAGGGCCAGCGTGGGATGACGGTGGGGCACTTGCTCAGCCATCTGCACCAGCTCGTTTGCTGAGATCATGTTGCCGTGAGGCTTGTTATTTTCTTTGACTTTTTCCCTCTTCCTTTCAGTTTGTGGTGGCACTGACAAGTTCTGCCCCTATTACAGTTCCCATGGAGACAGGTTTGATGCTGTACATTAAAGGGGCCACTAAAGTCAGCTCTCACCTGGGCCAGAAGCTCCCCCTTTTCCGTTCTTTTGCAGAGCCTATCTCCCAGGAAGAACCCAGGCTCAGGGTCCTTGTCAGGTCCTTTGTCTTCAGAAACAAAACTCTAAACCATATCGTCCTCTTTTATTCTTTGTGTGTGGGGCGCAGCAGGAGTGTCTGACTCCTCCTTCCATTGCACTCTGGCACCTCTGGGGATACCTCTGCTGTGGCTAGTCCTGTCTGAAGGTTTCCACATTTATGCTTGAAAGTCCCTGGAATGAGTAAACTTTGACATTCTCCTTTTCAGCATTTGAGCAGCCACTCTCAAAGCATCCATGAAAAGCTCACAATACTGCCTTTGGACGCAGAAGGATTAATTTGGACTGATGAATGGCAATAAATGTATCTATCTGTTTTATGGTGTACTGTCATAGAAGACCAGGTTGGAAGGGACCTCAAAGATCATCTGGTCCAACCTTTCTTGGCAAAACTGTGGTCTAGACAAGATGGCCAAGCACCCTATCCAGCTGAATCTTAGAAGTGTCCAATGTTGGGGAATATGCCATTTCCCTGGGGAGATTTTTCCAATGGCTGATTGTCCTTGTTGTGAAATTTTTTTTCTCCTCTGTCCAGCTGGAATCTCCCCACAAGTAGCTTGTACCCATTACCTTTTGCATTTTCCATGTGACTCCTTGAAGTGCTGGGATTAAACCCCCAGCCCTGAATGAGGGTTGGCATACGGATGATGTCCACAACCAGGTAAGAAAGGCCTCCTGACTGGTTTTCACACAGGGTCTGGCCAGCCTTGGGTGGGAACTGATGAGGAGATCACCACCAGGTGTCCCCACCTTCTACATTAACTTGGAGGTGGGGCAAGAAGCCACCTCTATAAGAACTGACTGTTGGCAGTGTGGTTGGGAGGTTTGTCTGCACAGGGGATGTGCTGTGTGGGGATTCTGCCTATTGGAAGAGCTCCATGGCTCTTCATAGCAGGTGGAGTTCCCAGGACAATGGAGTGAGTTAATGAGTCTCTCTCTGGGAAACTACTACATAATTGGACTGATTGTCTGGCTGATTCCATCTTGTGGCATGGCTCCTTGCCCAGCTTGCTCTGTTCTTCACATGCTATGTAGTGGGTGAGTGCGTTGACCTGTTCTTCCCTCCAGTTGTCTGACACTTTGGATCTCTGGTGTGTGATGTGGTAGCAGAGGGAGGAGTTTGGCTGCTGGTCTGCCTGTTAATGACAATATTATTCTATAATGGGCAAGTGGTCAGCAGAAGGCTCCTTGTAAAAAGGGAACTTTAAAATACTGGACCATGATGATAAGGTATTCCCTAAGCTTTCTTTTTTCAAGGCATAGCAAACCCATGGCTGCTTTAAAATTATGAAGGTCGTAGATGCCACCATTAAAGCCTTTCTCAGAGGTCTGCCTGAGAGGACTTGAAGGATGCAGCTGAATGTTTGGCTCCAACAAGGGAGCTCTTCCATTCTTCCTTGCTTGTGTGACAAGAAGGTGTCTTGAGGTGTCCTGACTCTAGTGAGGCACCCCAGCTGAGCAAGAGTGTATATGACTAGGGGCCCTGTAGTGAAGTGATTGGCAAAGGGAGATTCAGGCTGGTTTCATATGGAGCAGAATCATTGCAGGAGAATGTCTGTGGCAATCTGCTGAACTGCTGATCTGTTTCATGGTGTGTCATGATTACTTTAACATTAGTGAAGGCAAAGCTGCCACCATTAAAGCCCTTCTGAGAGGTCTGCCTGAGAGGACTTGAAGGATGCAGCAGACTTTAAATGAGTCAAAGCAGTGGAACAAGCTCCCTTTTTATGGGCCCTCAACAGGGATGTTACAAAAACATGTTTTTCTTAACAGGAAAAACTGTCACATAAAATTTTTGTCATTCAGCAGAGAAGGGAAAAAGGAAATAAAACCCCCAAACCAGTCAACATTGTACCCCCCTGAAATAAGGTAAGGTAATAGCAATGAATGTAAATTAGAAGTTACAACATGTAGGTGTCTGGTAAGGGAGGCTAAAGGAATCAGTGAAATAATAATGAGCAGGAGGGTTAAAGATGAAGAGAAAGCATCTTCTAAGAACTTTAGGAATCAACAGAATGCTGTGTCCAGTGTAACCCCTTTGCTTGTAGAGTCATAGCATGAAAAGACAGCGTTAGATTAGACTCTAGCATATGGATCAATCTCCAAATCCCCCATCTCCCTGGCAAGAGGTACCATCTACACTGCTATCACCAGATTCCCAGGTGAGAAATAGTACTGGTGTAAATTGTCATGATAACAATACCTTGGTCTTAATCTAGTGTGTTTTTTTACTCTGTAGGCTTTGCTAAAGACAGCAATGTCATTATTTCAATCTCTTAGAAGGGATGCTGAGAGAAAAGCATCTCTAAATCTGCACTGGCAGACAGCAGCAGGACCAGGTACAAACCCTCGTTCAGCAGAGCTCCAGCAGCTCGCCTGTGGTCTCGCAGCGTCCACGACATAGGCAATGCTCTGCTCCTGTGGCACCCTGCTGATTTATGCCAGCGAAAGGGGGCTTGTCCGTGGAGAAACAGATTCCAAAGCTGAAAATCATGCCCACCCTGAAGGTGACAGTAATTTTATCACTGATTTAATCTGGATTTTTAAAGCCAGTAAAAGACTTCTCTGGCTGTTGTGTCTGCTCTCCTGCCTACCAAAGAAAGACACAACTAAGAAAAACCATAGCTAAGGAAACGTCTGTGTGATTGATTCCAAAATATCAGATGTGGACTAATAAAAAATAAATACATCAGTAGTTTTTTTTTTTTCCATAATAGAAAAAAAAACCCCAACAAAGCAAAACCCCAAACACAATTTAAATCTTCACTTGACTGAGAATTTCCAAACAGCCCAAGTGACAGTGTCTGGATGTATGTATGTTGTATGTCTCAAAGCATGCATGGGCAACACAGTTTTCTTGGCTTCCAGAGGCTGCACAAAGCAGTACATACTCTGATGTGCAAAGCCTTTGTGCCTGGGAGGGCTGAAGAGGGAGGAAGTCGGAGGCTGGATAGGGCAGGTGGAAGGTGACTGAATATTTGGGGGTCACCTTAATTTTAGGAGACTTCTAGAAAAAGAAAAGGTTGTTTGGTTTTTTTTCAGCTGCTTGTCAGCCCCTGCTGGGCACTGGGACACTGAAGGGCTGGGGTCTAAACCCCCAGCTCTGAAGGGGGTTTGCATATGGATGATGTCCACAACCAGGCAGGAAAGACCAAAGACCTTCCTGGTTGTTTTTCATCCAGGGCCTGGCCAGCCTTGGGTGGGAACTGGTGAGATCACTATTGAGTGTCCATCCCTTAGCATCACCATCAGGTGTCCTGCCTCTAAAGTTAACAGCATAAAGGCTGGCTCTGCCTGCTGTGGTTTTGGGGGAGTTTATCTGTGTAGTGAGTGCACTGTGTAGGATTTCTAGTACTGGGTTTCTTACTGGAAGTCTCCCATAATAGTCCATTGTGGGCAGAGCCCCCAGTGATGGTGGGACACCAACACAACTGGGAGCAGTGGGAGGAATACACCTATAACAGTGGCACTGTTTTATGGCTGTGGCTATGCAATTAGAATTGGACTGGTTTCTTGGTTGGCTTGCTCCTGCCTTCTATTACATCCACTCATGGCGTAGGATAATCAAGCTCTTTGTTCTTCTGGTGGTTAGCCACCACATGTCTTCCATGTATAATTTAGAATCAGAGGGAAATATATGGCCTGTATGCTGCTTACTGATGGTAGTATCCTTCCTATTGGGGCATGCAGTCAGCAGAAGAGACACTTGTAAGGTACAGGAGACTCTTTTAGGCTGGGTGTGCTTCTGATATGCAGTGCTGTTGGTCTGGACATCACCCCTCTGACCTCACACAGAGGAAGGAGGGTGAGAATTTGGTGAAAGTAAAACAGGACCTGTGGCAGGGAGACCCACTGTGCAAGCATGTAAGAGCCAGCTGCTTGAAGCCGGCTGTTGCTGCTGGAAGATGAAGTTCCCTTTCCCCCCTTCTCTTTGCTTTCATCCACTTTCCATTCTGGAGTTATCCATGGGTTTGTATCTGACTTTCAGGTCAAGCTACACATGGACCTTCTCTCAGAGATACAACAATTCCACATCTGCAGCTTCTGAAGCCTTTCAATAGGAGCCAGGCTAGAGAATCCACCCTGTTATTTACAGCAGGGGCATGCCAGAGAAGTGCAAAGTAAGCTTCTTGTTTCTGATGTGAGTTTAAGAGCCTTGCTGGTCAGGGGGAAATTACTAGAGCTCGTTAAAAACTAGTTGCAAAGATACCTTTCAGAAGTGCATAATTTTTTGTGCATTCTGCTTGGCTGCATTACCATATTGATGAGTTCCTTTCTATTACAGCCCATGAAAGAAAACAGCCACCCCTATCTGTTTGCATTTAATGAAATAGCACAAGTGCTACTTTCACGATTATGATTAAAAAATAACCAGGAAAGTAGGAAATCAGAGGAAGAAGGGAATTTCCTTGTTTTCTGCCTATTCAGTGCATGTTTTCCCTGATGTATTGAGTAACCATTACTACAGAAGAGAGTGACTGCTAAAAGAGAAAGATGGGCCCTTCATGAGCCACCATGGTGTGCAAGACCTGTGGATGGCAGTCTGTTATGAACTCAGGGCAAGGTGAGTGCAAATACCTTTGAAGCGCAGTGTACAAGTTAAATGATGAGCACATAGAAGAAAAGTATGTCAGGCAGCCAGCACTGAGCTTTGGTTCTCTCCTTTCTTGTCCCCATCTCTCTCCTTTCTTTTCCCCATTGGCATCACAGAGCCTTGACTGAATTTCCCTTAATACTTGCAGAAATCCCTTAAAATAGGAGCAAGGTGTTGTGCTGTGGAGGAAACAAAGTGGCGCAATTTGTCCGGAGCAGCCAAGGGTACCCAGGGCAGAGCAGAGACTCTAGATCTGGCTTTCCATAACTAAAGCTAACCAGTGACCCCTGAGACTGTCCTGTGTCCATAGGTGCTATTGTCCTCAGTCTTCCAGGGCCCTTCTCTGGGAATCTGCTGAACTCCCTAAATGCTGTGCATGCACCAAGCCAGTTTCTCTTTGCATCCTCCTTTGTACATTTTGAAGTGTTCCAACAGGTAATATCTCTGTCCTCCATGGCTTCCTAGACCTCCTGAAACTCTTGCCTAGCTCCCTCTTGATCTATATTGGCCTATAATGGGTATGAGATTTTCAGTTCAGTTTTAGGTCAGGCATTACAGGGATAGCAGAAGGAGGGACGTGGGCTCTGGTCCCTGGGGATTTAGCAATTCAATGTCTGTCAATGTGTGTCTTGCATGTCGTATTTTTTTTGGTTATAACCTTGTGTTTCCTGAGGTGTCTATTTTTGATTTGTACAGGCACATTAGAAATGCTGGCATTGGGTTTTAGGTTGTTTTTGCCTGGAATTGTTGATAGCTTCTTCAACGTTGACTTTAAAGTTTTTATTCTGAAATTATCGCAGTAGGTGGCCCACAGTGGTGTTTTACATTACAATACTATGATGATGGGGTACCAATAAACTGCCATTAAATTCACTATGCTATCATTTTTTGGTGTATGGAAGCTGGTTGGTAAACATACATTACATGAAAAAAATCTCCTACTCAGCAAATTGTTCTTCCAGTGAATTACATGGGAGATATCAAAGGGAATTAGGGCTATATTAAGGTCTAGCTTCTTCAAATTAACTATATTTTTAAAAATAAGGATTTTGGGCAGGGACTGTTTTCGGTGTAAGAGCTGAAATCATGAAGGTAGAACTGTCAAATAAAAGTGAAGACCTAACCAAGTGTGCTTGCATTTGAGATGGATCAGTGTTCACTGGCAGCTTGAATCCTGAGGTTGAACCCAGATGCAAAATGTGCTGGTTCAACCTGCCCTACTCGGGTGGAGAGGGAGAATGGAACGTTGGAGCATCTTTTTCACTCCTTCCCTGTCTGTTAAAAGGAAATTTCCCTTTTCCTTGAGCTACCAGCTCTTGTTCCATTACATTTCCTGTGCAAGGGCTCAATGCTGACCCAGACAAACACTGCTGGGGATGCAGCCCACTATGCCTTTGAGCAGGTGATGCTGCTGGAGCCTCCCAGTAAGGAGTGATGAGTGCTGGGATACAGGTCTTTGAAGCAGGGAACAGCATCTCACACTCTCAGAGACCATCCACCACCATGGTCTGGAGCAAGGCTTTTATTGTTGTATTTGAGATGAGTCATTATTCAGGCAAAGCTCTTGGAAAGGGGGTGATGCCACTGATTCCTGTTGGTCCATGAAGAGGCAGAAGAAATGTGTAGACAGGGCTGCTGTGGGGCAAGGCCACAGCAGTGCTAGGGAGCCATCATAGCTGGATCATGGAGACCAACATGACTGGGTGCAGGAGCTGCTCAAGTGATGGGAGCAAATGGTGGGAGCTCGTGTCCTTTCCTGTGAGTCCAGAGTGGTGTTTGAGAGCATGCATTTGCTCAGGGAGAATTTTAGGGTGGACCCTGTGCCACTGCTTCTGCCATACCCTGTATGTGGGGAGGTGGCAGCTGCTTCTCAGCAGCATAAGTTCCTTTCTACCACCTCTTGTAGGGTGCACCTGTGTGCATGGTGACCCCTGTATCCGGGGCTGGGACCCTCGGGGTTTACTTTGCTCAGCCAGGACACTCCTGCTTTTGCTTTAAAGCAGACAAGGTCTCAGGGACCAACAAGGCATTTGAGCTGCCTTTGAGAGAGGAAAGGATCTTGAGCTAAGGAGATAAGGCAGGAAAAAGCTCCAGTGTGTTCCCTAGTATCATTCATACTTCACCCAAATGATGGACATCACAATAAGAAAGGTGGTGAATGAAATAACCCCGACAGCAAATATTGGCAGGGAAATGCCAGTGAAAGAGCAAGTTCTGCACCTTGGTGCCAGGAGATGGAGACTATTAATGCTGAAAAAGATTAGACAGAAGCAAGGGCATTGTGTGTGGATTTTGATTTGGGCTATTATTCTTCAAGATAGTAAATGAAAGAAAATATCATTTGTCAAATAAATTGGATTTCAGCTTAATACCAGCCCTCAGGCAGTGCCTTGAGATTTTGCCACAAGACCCATCTTGAGAAGTTTTCAGCCTGGTTTATAAACTGCAGAGGTGTTGAACAATTCTCAAGTGTCTGCAGGTCTGGTCAGGGATGGATTCTTACTGTGGTCTAGGCAGGAGACTAGGTAAACAGGAGAAGAGTTGAACTTAACCACGATGTAACAGACGCTCATTCTGTATTGAAAAAGTTTATTTCTGTCTAGGGAAACACAGTGCCTTCCATTTTCAGGTATCACTCGGGAATCGCATTTTCCAGTCTTTAAAACACAACCTTTGGCAAACAGTGCAGAAACTAATAGACAGACACTTTACAAAGTGGTCCATCCTGAATCCCAGCTTTCCAATGTTTTATTGCTTTATCGTTCTGTTTTGCCAGAGGTGACAATCTACCCCGGGCTTTTATTGAACACCAGCTATTTACAGCTGTCTCCACAGATTTTTGCCTTGCTGTGATGATGCTGTTGCAGAGGACTGACTGCTTGATCTCCTCTCCTCCTCCCCTTCTGTTCACACCAGCCTTGCTGTTGAGTGTCTGTGCTTTGTGTGCTGACATCTATTATTGGGGAGGAAGCTGCTAGTCGTAGTAGTACATGGCTATGACTGTAATAACTGCAGGTGTCCCAGAGGCACAGTCAGTCCCTCGCAAAGGTGGATTTGTGGCACTGTAGACATGGGTCTGGATTGCTCTGGGTCTCCTGTTGTTAGTCCTTTCTGGGCTGAAGTGCTGGAGGCAGAAGTTAAAGGAGCTCTGGTTTGCTGTGGTTTTCTTGAAAAAGTGCAGGCATTGCTGAGTAGTTTTAGGAAGAGGCAAAAATAAAAAGGTGGGGAGGAGGCTGTGCAGAGTATGGGCTGCATATGGATGTGCAGAAATCTTTGAAACCTCCTGGAGGGATGTGTAAGTACTGGGATGTAGCAGAGATCCTCAGCATGACCTGTGAAGGGGAAGCTGTTCCTCCTGCACACACAGCAGCTTTCTTAACATCTCTCTCACTTCCTAAATTATCTCGTGTGTTTCCAGGTTCCTCCTAATTGCAGCGTGGGTGAGGTGTCAGGGTCTGTGTTCAGTAATCACTCTGAGCCAAGCCTGCAAGCCAGGAATGGTGAAATTTGCTTGGTGAGGAACGAAAGAGGCTCTGAAAGCTAGTTTATATTTCAGGTTGCTCTGTAGTTCTTGGGTGAATTGGATAATGGCATGTTTTGCACTTGATGTAATATGGTCTCAGACCTTCCTTGTCTTCCACCCACACTCAGTGGCCCTCCAGAGAGGATTTTGGAGCCCTTGCCTTGGTGGATGGCTGCTGTGGAGGTTGAGGGGGCAGAGCCCACTTACTCCTGTCTTGCTTTGCTAATCCCCGTGCACCACACCAAGATTGCCTTTCCCAGGCAGAAAGGCAAGGGAAAGGCTTGGGGCAGGTGAAGGGTTAGAGGCAGCTCAGCATTGCTGCTGCAGGGCACTTTGCAGATGAGAGGGACTGTGGTCTGCCAGCACACTCCCTTGTTCGTTATTAGCAAGAATGATAACGGTGGCAGCAGATTTACTGCCTCATTTTGGCTCATCCGTGTTTATGCACATCCCCAGAACTCCCTGTCTTCCCTCTTGGCACCGCTGCCTGACAGATGAGCTGTGTGGGGTTCTGGGATGCTTGCCTCTGCAGTGTTTCCCAGTCAGCTCCTCTCTTCCACAGCCACATTCCTCTTCTTTAGCAAACAGCTGATCCTTCATTACTCTCCGGGTCCCTGGACATTTATTATTACAGCTTTTTGTTTATTTAAGAACAAACACCCAAAAAATGAGCAGTGAGATCCCAGATCAACAATCCAAAAATAGGAAACCCAAAAGATACTGAGAGCTCTGATCTTGGCACACAGCAACATTTTTAGGTGAAGACGTAAAAAATGCCTGGCTAAAACCAACAACTACAAACAAAACACCCCAAAGACATCTGCAAAGGAAGCTGACAAAGAGTGCACAGTGGTCATCCCTGACAGAAGCTCAAGCCCCAGGCAAACAGTGTTGGGCAGGATGTGGCACCGCATCCCCAGCACTATGTGGAGTGTGGGGAGACCTCCCCAGCTCACCAAAGGGAGGAGAGTGTGCACCACACTGGTGGAGCTCATGGTGGAACCTGCTTTTAAAGGAGATTTTCTTCCCATTAAATAGGGAAATAAGAGATGAGTAGGCAACACCAAAGCTGAATTACAGTTTAAATCCCACAGAGTTTGTGTGGACTGCTGAGCATGGAACAACACTAGTTCTCTCCTTTTATGGCAGTGAGATGGATTATCCACATCACTTGTGGAGACTTCATAGGGAAAGGTCTTCATCCCTTCAGTGTTCCTCTTGTCATCCCTCTACAAAACCATTACTTAAACAGGAGAAACTTAGCCAGAGTTTAAATTCCTTTGCCCCCTGCAGTTTTTAAACAATGAGCTAATTAGGGTTTCTGTGCTACTTGGCTAAAGGCAGGCAGGAACTCCTTTTGTGCTCCTCTGCTCTGCTAATAGAGGAGGCACTGCCAGACTTTCTGGAGCTGCTGCTCTCAGGAACTTGTCTGCTCATCTCTCTGGCTTTTTGAGCAGTGCTGAGCCACAACAGAAGCTCTTAGTGGTGTTCAGAGCAGTTGAGGAAAGTTGTGGTCTGGTGAACACAGATTTTCAAATTCCACAGTGAAGAACTGTGTGAAGTTACATCTTAAGGTAGTTCTGTGTGGTAAAGCTGTGCTCCCACGTGAGGACACAGCCAGGATGACAACACCAAGCGCCCCATCAGAAACCTGAAGCACCGAGTTGTTACGTGCCCTCCCTGGCATCTATGTTTGTCAAAACAACCTTAAATGGAGAGGGTTTTGTCTTGGCAAGCTATGTGCTCAGGTATTGTGTGTCCTCCAGACACCAATGGGCTGTAGTAAATGATGTCATGTGCTTGGCCACTTAAGGAGGATGAGATCATGGACTTTTATCTCAACATCAAGACGCCATTTTCGCTGCCAGGAGTGCACACATCTTGTATGAATGAACATCAAGCCACAGTTATACATTTAGGCTTGATGACAAATTTTTCTGAACAGATTTTAAGATTGCACTGCATCAGGGCTTCTGCTGAGCTTTTCCTAGCAAGTGTCAGGCTTCCCTCTGGGGAATCAACCACGTCTGCAGAAATCTGCCATTTCCACTGACATGCTGGACATGCAGTGGGCTTTGCAGTGTGGTCCCCTCCACTTGAAATCCATAATGAACCATGAAAATTTGCAGGAGGTTGCTATGAGCATGTAGCTCTTGGTGACACATTTTCTTACTGCAGGTGGCAGAGATGCATGTCTCATGTCAGCAACTGGATGTGGAGACTCTTGTTTCTTAGCTCCTGGTGCCCACATCTCGTGAGTGAGAGGTTATGAAGATGGATCAAGGGCAAAACTCAGAAATCTTTCTCCTGTGACTTTCTGTAGGATTTGTGCTCTATTCATCATAGAGTAACTTGGGGAAAGATCTTCACATGAAGATTGATGGACCCAGTGCTGAGGAGCTGTGCAGTCAGCAATTCCTGCCTAAGCTTGAGAAGTGGATGGAGAATGATTCGCTGGAAGGTACTGCATGGGAAAGGACATGGAAGTTATACACAGAAAGCAGGGAATCCACAAACCCCACCACCCAATGCTGAAAAAGAGAAACACAGTAGCAGCACTTGTGCAGAGGATCGTGGTGTGCAAGGCAGGGGAAGAAGTCCTTCCTCGCAGCACTCTCTTCAGGTTTGGAAAGTGCACTTCAGGAAAGGTTTGGGAGAGTTGAGGGGGAGCTCTCAGAAATCGGCAGGAGAGTTGAGCAGAGCTGGGGCAGGCTGGGCTCTGTGCCAGTGTCAGCAGAGCTGGGGCTGGCTTCCTGGGACTGCTCTTCACATGCAGGAGTGGCTGCAGAAAGCAGAGCAGTAAACAGAGCTCAGTGGCTGTTGAGGGTAGGAAAAGAAGTGGCAGCAATACAATGCATCAGGGAGTTTAGGATAGGCCCTAGAATAATCCCCATGTGTACTGCCCCTGGGAGACTGCATAAGGAGAACATGGAGTCTCCATCCCCAGATGTCATCTGCAGCAGGTCAAAATATGTCTGGGTCTGACTGAACAGCTTCTCAGGGCCTCTCCCAGCCCTTTTTCTCCATCTGAGCTTTTTTCCCTCCATGGTCTAAGAATCTGTTTTATAGTCTGTCTGAAGAGAAATATTAAGCTGAAACAACTAAATGACAGACTTAGTAGATTTTCTTGATAGTATTTTTTCTTTTTCAATGACAAATGGAAACTCCTTGTGGGAAAAGTCTGTTTTCAGTATAATCTGTTGTTTTTGTGAAAAAGCAAAGATCACAAAAAAACTCGGGGAGGGGGGGGAACCTGTTTACTTACTGGATGTGCTGACTTTGTGGTGGTCAGAGGTTTTGTTGGATCTGCTAAGTTGGTTTTCATGAAAGATTTTGATGCTGTTTTGCTTTAGGATATTCTTCCTTCAGATTAGAAGTGTGGTTAAATATAATAAACCATAGATACAGATAATGGGAGGAGATTGTCTCAGTTCAGCATTTCCTGCTTCCCTGTCCAGGGGCAGTGCATGGTTGTTGCCATGGATGTTTGTGAAGGGTCCACTGTAACCACAGGTACTCCTGCCCTCTTCCCGAGTGCGTCCAGGATGCATATCCAGATTGAGCACACGTTTCCTAGCAGCTTCCCTATCCCTGTGTGCCCAGACCTACTGGGAGGTAGAGAAACAAAGACAGATGTGGTGCATGACAAGGGTTAACCTGATTTGTACCACTCTTTTGCATGGTGGGTTTTGGCAAAGCCATTTTTCATTCTGCCCTTGGTGGCTCCTCTCCTAAGGCTGGTCATCATTTGCTAAATAGATGCCTTGTATAAGAAGCTGTCTCTAATTTCTATCATTAGTGACATATAGGCAGATGCAAGGTTTTGGGTAGTCACCAATCTCATCACTTACTGCTTATTGTTATGTCTCAACGCTTTCCCTTCTCCCTCACCATCCCAAAGCAATTAGCAGGCAATTCAGCTGCTGACTGAATGGACACATTTTCAGCAATCTTCCTTAATTCTTTATTTACTGTCAAATAAATGGGAAAAAAAAGTGTGAAATCAGTTTCTCTTCTGAGGACAGATTAGGTCTCTCATCGCATCTCAGACTCTCTTGGCCCTGCTCTTTCTCCAACTGCAACCCAATTTCTGATGAGCTGTGATGAAAAGCAGCAGGAAAACTGCTGATTGCTGCCCATGAATTCCTCGAGTGAACATGCTTCAGAGGTGGCTAGTGTGACAAAAGCTGAGCTCTTCTCACTTGGTACTTGGAGCTGACTGTGTCCCTTCCTGCATTAGAAAGTGACTTGTACTAAGTGAGCTGAAACTTTTCTTCTGGATCATTCATAGCCCTGATGTAATTTCCTGCTGTGCAAAGAGAAAATTAAATGCCCAATCTATTGCTTTTAATAAGAAAGCTTTTTAGCAATGGGGATGGGGTATGGTGAAGCTGTAGAGGGAGTGGGTTAAGCAGGGGGAAGCAGCAGATTGGTGGAGAGGGCAACGTGAGCTCGTGTCTGCTGTACGGACCAGCATCTTCCTCTTTAAATAGAGCCTTGAACCTAACTGCTTTGGGCATAAACCACCCTGCTGTGAGCACAGACATCAAAACCTGGCCTCACAGAAAAAGGATCCTGGAGATATCACTGACATTTCCTTTTGATGCTCAGCAGTCAAACAGTTCACAGGCTGGTGCAGTTGGAGTTACATCTGAGGGAACACCTTGCCCTGCTCTCAGAAAACAAAGAGAGGGTGGGGAGGAAGATGTCTGTGTTGCTGAAAAGCTTTACACCAGCTCTGGGTAACTGAAAGGCTCAGAGGCTCTTCCTGTCCTGGTTGCCAGCTTGCCCTCCTTCCCGTCCACTGCCTTCACTCCAAGGCCAGAGCCCAGGCTGGAGCAGGAGGAGGAAGAGAAAGGAACAGGAGCAGGGCTGCACCAGAGCAGGGCTGCAGGCTGGCATTCAGGGCTTCAAAAGAGCTGCTGGGGAAAACTGGGACCATGCTTGTAATTCAGAAAGGCACCTCTGGCTGTCTCTGCCAAACAGAGGAGAGCATCAGTGCAAAATGTCTTCTCTCTGTTGGACTCACAGGTATATAGATATTTAAAAAAAAAAAAGCTACCATGTGGTGTAGTGTCTAGGGTACAGCTCACCAGTGCTTCAGCCCATAACTGGAGTAGTCTTCACCTTCTTCCCCATTTGCTTGGTCATTTTAGATTTGCCTTTAGACAAGAAGGCGGCTAGGTCCTTTTCTCCAAGCCAGGGCTGGGCGGAAGTGCTGTCATTCTTAACAAAATATGTAATTTGGAGTTAAGCAGCTCTGGTTTATCCTCCCAAATCTGCTTCAGCCTCCCACCTCTGAAACACTCCTAACCACACTTCTCCTGGCTGCTTGGCCAGTCTGGCAGAGTGCTCTGAACTATACACTGACAATTCGGGATTGCTGTTAACACAGCTGACTAAAAATTTTCCAAAAGACTTGTTACATTTGGTATAGCAATGCAAATAGGTGAGCATTTTGATTAGTTGTTCTTTATCTCTGGTGGCTGTTTAACAGGGTTGGCTTGGCTAGAGCTTTGTGTTTCTCCTGACCCATGTGACAGGTCCAGAAAGACCCATGGGACCTTCTGAGAAGGGTGTTATTCCCTAAGCATGTTCCTAACTCTTCACCAAGTCAACAGTTTATGTTCATCTAATTGGAGTAGCTGAAGAAACTGCATGAAAGACATAAACGGCTTGCTAAAAAGACACCTCAGAATGCCAAAGCTTAGATTTAGTGCCTTTGAAAACCTTTGGTTTGCAGAAGTAAAATAACCATGTATCCATATTGCTGGATAACTCATCTGTGTATAGGTCT
>NW_008625701.1:137820-148754 GCF_000691845.1 Merops nubicus | reverse complement strand
GTGAAAGAGTGGAGAGTAATTACCTGGAGCTTGTTACCTGCATGGCTTTTGCACATCCAGAGAGTGTGCAGGAATGAAACTGGTTTGGGGAAGTTAGTTCAAACGGTGCCAACACATTTGGGCAAGGCTAGGAAGCATCTGGGCTAAGGTCCAAAATCCCAGGGAGACATATGCACAGATTGTGATATTCCTAAGTACACAGTCCCTGTGGCTCTTACGTGCAAAAGCCCTATTCATAAGAAGATGCACTGCAGGTAGAGTGGTACCTTGCTGACCCATCATAGTAAAGTGTTCACAAATTCTACAGAAATGGTCTTGTACATTGGTAGGGATGTTAGAAAGGCTCTCAGGGAAGTCAAGTGTGCAGGAAGGTTTATTACAGAAGATCCAATCAGTTATAAGTCTACATTAACTTTAACAGCAAACTGCTGTCTGACCTTCCTTGTCCCTTCCCAGCTGCTGCTGCAGACCATATGCTCTTCAGTCATTTTTATTATTTGCCTTTTATCACAGTTGTTTTAAATCTTATTGTGTCTGTAGGAGCTTCCTGAGCTAGCTGTGGGGTGGGATTGCTCAAAGGCAGCACTGTTGTGCAGTGTCAGGAAGGGTGGTTTGCTGTGCCAGGGCAGGTGGGCAGGGCAGGCTGTGCTCCCTCTGCCAGGGCAGAAGGGATGGCCTTAATGCAGCTGAGGACAACATTCCTGTCCTTGCCCTGTCCTGAAAGTCAGTGAGGAACAATTTTGCTAATACAGTAAACTGAAGTGGCTGGTTCAGTTCACTGTAATTTAAGGGGCTATTTTTCATGAGCATTTTCCAAAAATTGGGAAGATTCATGCAGTACTATGAACTGGTTATGTGTCTGAAAACATACTTTGGGAAAGAATGGTGTTTGTACATTCTGTCTAGTTTACCTGCATAATTTCACTGCTTTACTATTTATTTTTTTTGGAGATTAAACAAAAAAGGTAACCCGTTTAGTTACTGTCAAACTGTTTTAAACTCTTGAGCATTAGTAGCTTGTTTGGATTCAGGGATTCTTTTATCTTTACTCCTTCCATGCTGCTGAGCAAAGAGAACAGACACAGCCCAACCCATGAAACTGATGAATGAGAGATGATGAATGTCAATGTTAAAGTATGTAGCATTTTGTATTCCCATAAACCTGTTGGGGTGGTTACATAGTATTAATATCCACAAATATAATAAACAATGCATTGATATCAGCACTCAAAGATCTGTGAGCTACAATTAATTTCTAAGGGATTTACAGAGAGGTTATAGCCATAGTACTCTTAGCTGGATCTGTTGTGCTGGTGGAAATCATATTTAGTTCTAATGAAATAAATGGAATTAATTGATATAGTGGGAAGATCAACTCTGTAGTTAAGATTTTTATTTTTTTCCTCAAAGGAATAATTCTTCATAAGGAAAATTAGAACCCACTGAAAATGTACAGTATTGGTGGAGACAAGATATTGTCATGTAAAATAAACTAAGCAGAAAACTATGTGATAATAAATACATGTATATGGAAAGATCTTAAAGGATTGCTGCAAGCAAACAGCTCATGTGCTGCTCAGAGACAGAGGTGATGGCAAATTCCAGAGAAACATAAATCAGACCTTCCTTTGACCCATCTGGAGAAAATGACAAATCTCATCCTGAAGAGTTTTCCCAGGAATGACAAACAGGAAGGGAAAAAAAAAAAAAACCAAAATGACAAATTATTAGTTTGGAGTGACTCCGAAGGCTTGCTTGGCTTGGAAGTAATTTTTACAGATGGTTATTTAGTCTGTATTTCCCACTGAGATGCCATAAACTTGTGTCATGAACATTTAACAAACTTCATATGACCTTCTCTTTTTTTGACTCTGTATTGTAGGGAAGGGGTGTCAGTTTTTGAGCTGTTAGCTAGTGATGATGTGAGATGAGCGAGAGCAGGTCGTTGGAGGACTGCCATCTCCTGCTGCACTTGGCAGATCCTCCATAGGGGACATCTACTTCTTGACCCTCATTGAACCCTTCTGCAGGGTCTGGTGTTTTGTATTCTCTAGCAAGGAGAATACAGGAGCCTTCTCTTGGCTGGGAAGGGAGCATGGCTGTTCTGGCTGACTTTGCAATGAATCGTACAACACAAGGTGAAACTGTTTTGAACTTGGACTCTGCAAAACAGCAAGTGAGCCCTGAGGAGGATCTAGTCACACACTGCAAACAAGCAGTCTGAGGGTGTCCATTAGCAGCAGGATTTACCAGCTTTTCAGGTGATCCTGCACCAGAACACACAACCAGAACAGGAGAGACTCAGGAAGCTTTTTAGCTATAAAATATAAAGCTAAACCATATTTGATAATCTGACACAGCCTGTATCTGTAATGGAGCTACTGAAAGTATGGTGGGCTTCAAGAAAATTATGGGGTTTGTTACAGAAGGGGAGGATTAAACTTTTCCCCTTTTTATACGTGCTGTTGTGAGGAAACACCTTTCTTTTCCATTTTTGTGTGTGGTGTTTGTTATTTTGTTTGCTTGTTTCTCCACCCATGAGTGGATGACAGAAATGGTACTTCTAGGTCCATGGTCTGCTGCCCTGTTTGGACTGATGGTGAGAGATTTGGTTTTACCTGAAGCTCAGGTGATATTCTAAGCTGCCTTAGCTTTTAAGTTTGAGTATTTTCTTTGTGGTTTTGTTTTATGTAAGATTTTCCAATGAACACAAGAAAAGTCACACTTTCCTCCCCTCCTGGTTTTGGACAAGTACAGCTCCATTGCTTAGTGTAGTGATTTACTTTTGCTTAAACAGGAAATAAATCTTAGTTGAAAGCCTGTTATGCAGTTGTTTTGGAACAATCTTCCTGAAAAGAAGAACATGTTGCTGTCCAGAAAATAGGAGTTAAATTATATTTAATAATAGAAGTTTATAAAGTCTGATAAAAGCTTCTTAGAGTTTGAGAAGTGTTAGTAGCCACAACGGTTCCAAAGCGCAAGTTGTGTTAGATATTTTAACAGTTCTAGCCATGGAGAGCTGTGCTCCTCTTTAATCAAACCATGCTGAGTTTGGAAAGCCGGTGCTTGGTGCAGTAGGGTAGGTTATGGCCACCATGTGGCCTGAGGGTGTGAGCTGTATGGCAGTCAGACAGCAACCCAAGAATTATAAATTGCAGTTGTACAGTGTGAAAGGGCTCTGACAGCTTTTTCTGGCATCCTGTGCTGTGGCAATGGGTGGCAATTTAACACGGGCGTTTACTGCCACACTTCTGCGTTACAGGAGAGAAAAGTTCTGGTCATCTGTTATTTCAGGTCAGTGACAGCACACACACAACCTTCCAAGATTATCATTCTGGGGAACAAAAACTACCTTCAAGCTTCGAGTATCTGCCAGTTGGGTGAGTGGAGGTGAAGCTCTGGGCAGGTGAGCTGTACCTGGAAGCAACTTTTGTGGTGTCTCTGGAAGAAGAGCAGTCAGGTCACCTGATGGAGTTATGGAGAGGGAGACTGTGCAGATCTTGTGCAGGCTCCAGAGGAGGGAAAAGCTGATTTGTAGCCCAAACTCTGCTACTAGTTTGATTCTGTAGTTGTAGTCATGACCTTTAGCCTCTCTGTGTCTGAGTTTCCCATAGTCCACATGAATGCAGTAGTTAACTTCCTTCACTTGCTAATTGTGTGGACAAGTTCCTGTCTGTAATCCTGAAATTTGTTTAAAATCATCTTCATGATTGTCATTACACTTCATGTGGTGCTGGAGCTGGGAGGGGCTGTAATCCCTTCTTCCCACTTAGACTAGAAAAACTTAGTTATGAGACAGGCAGGATGGGGAGGACAGGCTGGAGAGGAGCTGTGTCTGGTTTGCCTCTACAGCTCTTCAGAGCATTGCATTTGTTTATACTTTGGAAGTTATTCTTTTCTTTGTTTTAAACACTGTTTCCTCTCAGGTAATTTATCCAGATACATTAAAAAAAAAAATAATTCCTGCCATTGAGTGGTGATGGCTGGCATAGGTTGGCTCCTGGGTAGCTGGGCATGAGATGTGTGTGGTCCCAAAGCCGCCTCGCCGTACTGGCACGAACATACCTGGGAGGCTGGTCTTGGGTGGGCACTTCCCAAAGCTTCAAGACTGTATTGATATAAACCCATGGCCTTGAAGCATCATTGGAGCTAACAGTCATGCTAGTCTAGTGCTTTGTGTTCAGCACTTGTCTGTGGGGCAGTGAAGCACTCGTGAGGGAGACATGGGGAGCTGGAGGTGCAGCTGGCGTAGATGATGTGCTGGGTGATGCCCAGATGTATATCTTGGAACAAACAGAGCACACCCAGGGCAGCTCAGTAGGCACCCAGGACAGCCCTGGCCTCACCCGGGCAGCTCAGCGGGCACCCAGGGCAGCTGAATCTGCACTCAGGGAAGCTCAGAGCACAGCCAGGGAGGCAACTGCAGATGCTTCTCTCATGCTGACATCGCTGGGCTTTTCATGCTATAAACAGCACTCCTCCCTGCAGGCAGGTCTGTACCTTTCCCACCTTGCACATTAGACAAAACAAGGAAATAGGGCTTTAAAATTCACTTTATCATAACACCTGTTTAAGCTCCCTGTCTTTAAGCTGACTGAAGGTCAGATGAATGGTGCTAACAATGCAGTCACATCAGAGGGTAGGTTGTGTCTGCAAACAAGCTAAAGAACCACAGGAATGAGTTATCCTCATAACCTCCAGGAAGAAACTCTTCTTCAAATGGCAAAGCAAAAAGCTTTTGTGCTGAGCATAAAGTGGCTCGTCCTGGTGCCTCTGGGGCTTGCAGACAAATGCACATTGAATCACCTGGGTACAACAGCTCTCCCCTGTAGCCAGCACTCCTCCACCTCGGGGGAGCCTCAGCTGCTGCACCCCGTTGCAGTGTGGACCATGGGGCTTCTCACACTCCGTGGCAGCTTTCATGGCCTGGACCTCCCATGCCACAAACTGAGAAGGAATCTTGGTCTGGACAGGAGGTGGCAAGAAAATTTGGATCAGTCACTGCCAACTTTCAAGTCAGAACCAAACATGTGAAGGAATTGTATCTGCTACCAGCTCAATTCTGGGGCTAGCAGCACTTGGATGTCCCTCAGGAGAGGTGCCTTCTGTGTGCCCAGCATGTTGTTGAGTGGCTCAGGCACCACACAGCCTCCTCTGTGTAGACCCTGTTGGTAACTCTCCCTGTAAGAGAAACCCAAAAGCAGAGTGAATTCTGCTCCACACAAGCAGCATAATGGGATTAAGGAGCAGTACTGTTACAAGAACTCTAAGAATAAGATACCAGACTAGGTCACTAGCGTGGAGGACTTGCAGGTTGCCCTGTGAGCCCTTCTCAGGCCCAATGGATTTCCTGCCTGGCCAGTTTGGTTTCTGGTGCTGTGCTATACATGGTCCCATCCCTAACAGATTTTGGTTGAAATGGATAAAAAAGATGGAAGGGGAAATAGGCACTAAATGCATAACTTTCCTAAGGGTGCAGAAGACCCATAAGATAGCTATGTTGTGATAAACCTGTCCTTGTAATAGTAGAGGATGGAGGGAGGGAGGAGGAGGACGACTTCTGAAGGAATTGCCCACCTGGTGACTCAGCCACCTTTTGCCTCCAGCAGTTCTTGGCTGTGTGCAAGGAAGGTGCACATGCAGACTCTCTCTTTTCATTATTTCCCTGTGGCTCTTCCTCTGGTGTCCCACCTCTGCTTGCACTGCTCTCCTTGAGGAGTCCTGGCAGGGACTCCAGACTTCCCACTTGCACTGGGTGAACCAAGCCCCCGCTGACTTTCCCTTCCAGCCCTGGGAAACATCCAGGGACCTTGGATAGAAATGCCTCTCAGCAATCATCTGTTTGTTTCAACAACAGTGAAATTTCTTCCCTCGTATCCAGGCTGTGTTGTGGGCTCTTAAATACTGCAGCTTTGGATGGAAGGAGTCAGGCAGACACATCTGGAACTTGTTTCCTAACAACATTTATTTTGGGATAATTTAGTACTTTGTAACTTCTTAGCACACGTAGGTTTTTTTGCTTACTTTGTGATGGACTGTGTGAGTGTGAGCACAAGCTAGTTGTTTCACTAGCAGTGAAGAAAACATAAAAAAAAAAAGATCCTTTGCTAAACACCCACATAGACGTTTTTAAAAGCAGTCTCAAAATACTGAACTGCATCTATAGGCTGCAGCTGTTCCTCCACCACTGTGTATCCCTGTACTCTGTAACATGAGTACAAAGTGGCAGGAAATCACAATAGCAACTTTTAAAGCCACTTTTAGTGTTTTTATCAATAGCTACACAATTTGCAGAGCTGTGCTGTATTGTCCCCATGCGTTGCTATGCTCGCTGTACTGCCATGTGTGTGCCTGGGAGCAACAGGGAGGAAGCTGGATAGGCTGGAGCATCCTAATGATGTGCTGGGCAAGGTGTGAATTCCCCCTGCATCTTCTTAGGGGAAACCTGCCAGCTTTTGCTTTCCTGTGCCTGTGGCGTGGTTCAGAGTCTCTGCAGGTGTTCAGAGCTGGTTGCACTTAGACCTCAGCTGATGCATATTCAATACAACAAGGGTTTGGCATAAATACTGAGGCCATGGAAGAATGAAGCTTAAACCATTGGGTGAAAGTAGGGAAATATTAGTGAAATACAACAAAAGTTAGCTTGTAAATTAAGAAGACCTAAAACCTCCATGGCTAGAAGAAACTTTTTCTTCCCTGCATTGAACTTCTGCCCCAAATGAATCCACAAAGGACACATAGTACATCATTTTTTCAGAGACAAAAGCTGAGAAATTTGATGTCTTTAAGCTGACTTATCTGGTTGTGACCAAACCTTTTTCTTGTTTATAACTACAGAATTTCAAAATATACACATTCATTGATGCTGCTTGTGCCTTGATGCCAAATTCCCTTTCAGTGTCATAGGCCATCCCATCCATATACCCCTGCAGTCTGAGTATCTTGCAGCCTTCAGACTAATTTAGCACAGGAGGAACACACCACACCTTGAGTCCAGATGAGCTCAAGAGTAAGGACTATCTCACCACCAAGAAATATGGAGGGTATATGATTGATTACCTATACTTATACTAGATAATTTTAGATTAATTTTGGATTAAAAAGTACCAATTATAAACATTGCTAACAACCTGTGGATTCTTTTATATACTTATTTTCCACTTGTGGACCATTCATTGAGATTTATTGGTTGCTGATGTTGCAGCTATTTTTGTTAAGTTTCATGGGACGTACGAATCTCAACAGTGTTGATTCCTTTGCCCAGCTGGATTATTTAATGGACTAAAACAAGTCTTCATTGTTATTCCTTGCCATTGCAATTTCAGAGCTTTAGTGCACAATATTCAGTTAAAAATCTGCTGTTCTCATGAGCTTTCTTATCAATGAATGTCTGTTCTGATATTTACAGTGGTGTCCGTAATTGCCAGAAAGTCTGAGATTCTTTGGGAATAAAAACTGGAAATTTTACATCTTCTCACAAGAAACATGAGAACTGCAAAATGCTTTCAAAATGATGCTTAGAAGTTTCATTTTGAACATTTCAAAATGAAATGGAGTGTGGCAGTCATCCCTGCTTGGGCAGTGAGGAGTTGGGAGATTGAGCATTGAGAAATGGTAGCCAAGTGGAGCCAGGGTTTTAAGGACTCCTGGATGTAGTAGCTTCAGAGAGGCTGAATATGAGCTGGACCTTCCACCCTCCACAGGAGACAGTCCAGAAAGTCTGTGATCCTTCAGCCTGAGCAGGTCACCAGGGAAAGTGGCTGGAAAGCATGCATGGCTGGACCCACCAGCCAGATTTGATCGACAGTCTTCCCAAAATGCACATAGCGGGATGAAACATCTGGTGTTTGACAATGTTGGTTCATTGCCTTGAAAACATAGTGTTCAGAACCCCTGTGCCTGCCCCCGGACCTCCAGGACACGTCGAACCCTCTGCACCTCCCTTAGGGCCATGTCAGTCCATACTTCAGCTCTGGCGGCCGCCGCTGAGCTGGCAGTTTGTTGGCCAAGGTGGTGGCTGTCCCATTTGCTCTAGGGTCCATCACTTGTTACTACCATGTGAGGCAAGGCGCCCCACCCACAGGGTCTGACTGGAGCAGCTGGTGTCACTGGGGACTGTTTACAGTTTTGAGTTGGGGGGAATGGGAAATCTCTCCTGTAAACACTGCCAGAGGAGAGTGGATATTATTTATTTAGTGCAATAATACAACAGCAGTGGGTTAGCCAAACAGTAATTAGCAACAGGTCATGCTATAATTAGAGAGCCTTTTGCACTTGGCTACATCTTACTGAATACCACCAGTAAGTCATCAAGTAGCTGGGGTAAGCAGGGGATTAGTTTGGGAAGCAAGTGCTTTGAGGCACAGTTAGGACTGTTTGGGAACGTGCAGATCTTTTTCTTTGCCTCCTTTTATCCTAGCAATTAATGGAACACAAGGCTCTGAAGTGGCACTTGCTTCTCTCTTAGTAGTGTGAAATCTTGAATAAAAGCTCTCTTGACTGATGAAATCTCATCTGAAAGAGCTTGAAGTCTCAGGGGGTACAAAGGAGTAATTCTTTTCTCTCCTCTTACAGAAGGAGGAAAAGGAAAGTTCTGCTCCTTGACCACAGATTTGTATTTTACATGCCTCTTTTTTTTCAGCATAGAGTAAGGTACCATAGCAGCCTCATACCTGCTTTCTCACTTCAGGATCCTCCTGAGAATCATGTTGGCCACAAAAAATGGCATTAGATGTTTGCATTTAGCTGACAATAAGCAGGGATTTCATCTCCTTTTCAGTCATCTCCTTCCAAAATCATGTTGTCCCTGTCCTTTAAATACCGCTTGCATTTTGGCTTCCAGGTATGTTGCCAAGTCTTGGCTATACATGCATATTGTTTTCTTGCAAAATGCATCCAAGCAACCCAGATTGCTCTGAACCAGTGTGCTGCCTGTTAAGTTTATAAATGCCCCTGATCTTGGTCACCAGCAAACTCCAAAGTGATGATTTCAAGGGATTTTTCTTTGACATGGGTAGAAAACTGCAGAAAACTTAGAGCAGATTTCCAGGGGACCGTTCTAAAACCAGAACTGTTAGGCAGCATTTCTAAGCTTGCATGTACATTTGAGACATCTCGCTGTACTGGGTTCAGCTCTGGAAATCAAGGTCAACCATGTGTAAAGTTCCCCACCCACCTCTCTAGAAAGTCTTTTTTAAAGAAAAAGATGCCATTATCTGGACTTGCTAATTTTGAAGTGTCCAGCTCCACACTCCATTTCATTTTGAAATGTTCAAAATGAAACTTCTAAGCATCATTTTGAAAGCATTTTGCAGTTCTCATGTTTCTTGTGAGAAGATGTAAAATTTCCAGTTTTTATTCCCAAAGAATCTCAGACTTTCTGGCAATTACGGACACCACTGTAAATATCAGAACAAACATTCACTGATAAGACATTAGTAACTGCTGTTTATATCTGTAGGGATGGAAAAGTTCATCACAGCATAATATGACTCCCCAAAATAGAACAGAAGTACTTGTCCGTGGTGTCTGCTTTTCCTCTATCATGTTCAACAACGCTGCAATTTTCCAGCTGATCAGCCTAACTTTCAGTATTTCTTCCCAATATGCTCAAAATCAACCTGTTCTGCAGCCTACAGACTTGTCTACAACTGTTAACTGCTTCCTGACTGTTCCCAAGATTTTCCTGTACATACACAGCTACCAGCTTTCCCTTTCTTCTCCTTACGGTCGTGTCTGAAAATACTACACAGCTGTGGTCTCTGACCTGGGCTGCTGGCATGGAGGCTTCTCTGTGCTACAGGATGCCTTTGACCTGCTGGCTATCAGTCTCTTCTGTTTACACCCTTCATTCTGTTTTAGCTCACTGGTTTAAGCTATGTTAATAATATTAGGTATTGTCTAAACTCTTTAATGCACACGTATGTCTCTTCATAGAATCCTGCCTTGCCTTGCCTCAGAAATGTAAAGAGGTGCCATGATCATCATTTCTTAATCCAGTGAATATTTCCTCTTAGTGTTAGCACCATGATGTTCCATGTGGAAGCCTTGGCCAAGTGCACTCACCCTCATCCTTTTTTTCTGTATGATACATCAGGATGAGGAAATAACCCACAGAGTCACCCCTAGAGCTAATGCCTGGTCCAGGGTAGCTGTCTGCTGCTTCAGCACATCTCCTCCTCAGCATATCCAAGAATCCCTCCAATATCACCAGAAATGAGGAGTGAAACCTTCTGCATTTAAATCTTACCAAATTTTCAGTTTCTTCCTTCCTTTGGGCATCTGCCTACTCCATGCAGAGCTACAGTAAGCAGGGGGATTAGGAAGCCTGAACTACCCTGGCAATGCAAAGCAGGACACCATCACCATGCTTCCCCCTTGAGAGAAGCAATGGCATGGGGTACATTGTAGAAAGCCTGACAGAAACCAGCCTGAGGACGTTTTTTAGGGAGTAGCAGCCTGAAATGAGCAGAATTTGAAAAATGCACTTGTTCAAACTGTGTGCTAGTAGAAATAACTGTTCTCTGTGAAACAATTGAGAATGAGCCACATGACATCTCATAGCTGCCAGGTGTCTGGTGCCAGACACAGTTAGTGTCTGGACAGCTTGTTTTACCTGGAGAGTCTGGCTGATGAGAACTCACAGCCCACCTAAAAGCGTATTCTGTACTTAATTTGGAAATAAATTTTGAAAGCAACTTGCCCTATGAGCTTATTTATCCTTTCTTCCTTTCCCATCAGGAGTGCCATAAGGCTCACAGCTTTAGCCCACCAAAAAAATTACCTTCAAGGTCAACTCTCAAAATGTCATAGCTCCAAGTTTATTTGGCTTTCTTCACTTTTAATGACCTGAGAAGGATTCAGTGATAATTTAATTTAAAAGAAGTTGAAAACATCAGCAGCATCTTGGAAGGTGCTGAGCTTAGCATAGTTCA
>NW_008625701.1:130977-137789 GCF_000691845.1 Merops nubicus | reverse complement strand
AGACAATTCCTCCATGTACACGGAGAAGCACCAGACCCAGCTCCTGCTCAACACATCTCTTGGCTCCACGCTGCCCTTTATAGCCCAGCAGGGCTGGGCCTTACTTGCAAAGGTCTGCTTGGTGATGGGATCACTTATTGCTTCCAGCTGGGGTGATGCGCTGGTAACGCCCGTGGCTGGGACAGAGGCCCCCGTCTGTGTCACCTCGCCCTGGCTTGCTGCTCAGCGTGTGAGGGGGGTGCTACGGCTGCCAGCACAGCCTGGGTAGGTCCTGAGCCCACACTGGTGGCTTTAACTGCTTTCTCTCAAGAAAAATTGCATGCTCCAGTTGTTTCCCCTTGACCCCCACCAGAGAAGGTCACTGCTTTGTTGCTGCAGTAGGTAAGTACCTATAACATTCTCGAAGTAGTTGTGTTACTGCTGTGAAATATTTGGAGCAAATCCTTCAGTAGGTAACATCAGCCTGTGTGCTAGGGATGTTTTATAACACGTTCCTTCTTGCATAATCTCCGTCTTCTTAAAAAAACTAATTAATTAATTAACCTTTTGACTTTCCCTGATGCTATCAGCTTCTTAACCAGAAAAGATGATGGCTGTGCATTTTATGTTTTCTAAAGATCTAGAGAATCACATGGTCTCTTGGGGACTGTGACTATTTTAGCTTGCTGCTCAACTAACTAATTTTTTGAAGTGAGCCAGAGGCAGATCAAGTTTAAGATGAACATACTCAGCCAGTTTTATCTTCAGAAGCTTTCATCGTTTAATGGAGTGTGAAGAAATGGCAGCAGAGGCATGAGTCAGTTGAGGTGGTTACATATATCTGCAGCTCAGAGCTCTGGGCATTTTGTCTCTGCTTCATTTCCTAAAATGTCCCGTGGAGTCGTGGCTAGCAGGAATCTCCTGGCTCTAGTCTGCCTGTGGCAATCAGGAAAGCTCATGAGAAAGTGTGAGCATGATGCAATGAGTTAAACTGTAGTATCAGTGTCCTCTCTCAGCAAGATGTGTGTGTTGGCAACAGCTTCACACTTGCATTCACACCAGGGGTTATAAAAATCCAGCTAAGCCTCTGTGGAATGTCCTCTGCTACAAATGTATTCAGCCAGATGCACCCCAAAATTTCCCATCAATAGGCAGTTTGGACAGACAGAAGTAACAGGGAAACTTTAATGACTGAGTTTTAAAGCTTCATCAAAACCCTTTGCACAGCTGAAATCACAGAAGTTTTAATTCAGCACAGCCCTACTGACTTCTTAGTCACAGTTACACAGGAGTAATTACAACAAACAAAGATACCTAGGCCAGGAAATTCTCATGTTTCTGCTGAAGTCCAGGGGATGCACAACCATAAAAAGCCACTAACATGTCTCGGCGCTGGGCTTCAAAGCAGGTGGTTATTTCCTGCTTGCATTTCACAGCCTACAAAACCATCTTATGCCAGCAATAAAAATAAAGCAGAGGAATTTTATTCCAACACAAAGTTATAATCGTGCATGATCTCCAGATGGGGAGCAGAACAAGTCCAGCACACAACGACCCATGTAGGAAGTGGTGCGACAGAGGAGTTGTACTCGAGTCCCTCCTGCTGTGCTGTGAATGAATCACGGTGCCCGCAGTGCAGTGGCAGCCTTGGAGGGCTCCTCTCTGCAGAGCCTGGCGAGGAATCTTTCCTGGCTTGCTCATCCACTTTGAGTCACAGTCCCTCTCCTTGGCTTGGCTGACGCAGTGCTACCCAAGTGGGTTCGCAGGCAGGGCAGGAATCCAAATGAGGAACAAAAATAGGTGGGAAAGGCTTGTGTGGACAACTGGCAAAGCAAAGAATGGTATCATGTATTGAAATGTGGTAGTTGGGAGTGACTCCAGGCTCTCCCTGTGACACTTCTGCACTCAGTGGCAGGAGGGAGATGGTTCCATTCACTGCTCTTTCCGTCGACTGTCTCAAGGTGGCAATTGCAAGCACATCCTCATTAGCAGAGCTCAAAACAGCACAGCAGTGTATCTCTGCGATGAGCTGACTGCCCATGGTAATGTGTGTTCTCCATGGATCATTATCTGTTTGCTTTGCAGCAGGGTAGCTTTTTAAACAAGAGGCTGGAGTCCTAGAGTGCTATAAACCAGAGGATTGCTGTTGAGTGACATGGTCACTGCCCATTGCTGCCTGCAATGTCCTGCTTGTGGTGGGAGCTAATGTTTGCCACAAGACGACCTGCACTTGTCTCTAAAGTTCATTTGTAGTAGGAGGACACTAGACTGGCTAGTAATTTATTAGAGAAGTGGTAAAAGCAAGGATCTCCAGTAAAGGGTAGAGCTGCTCTCAACTGCAGCAAACAGCACGTCACTGCGTGTAGAGGCAGAGCTGGGTTAGTGATAGTGCTGGATGTCCTGCAGCTCATCCAGAGAGTGGTGACTTACCTTCAGTACCATCACGCCAGGTCAAATCCAAAGGATTTCCATATTTCCTAGCATTTAGGGTGTACATCTCTCTGCTCTGTAAACAAAGCAAGTTTATTTGACTATATACACACAAAGCACAGTGGGTACCTTTTCTGGGACTGTGGTTTCCAGACCCTGGGTCTGTGCTGGTGTGAGAACAAGAGTAGCTGGAAAGTTTATTTTCTAAGGAGGGAAAATTTACAGTGAATTCTGGAGAAGTTTCATAACATGTGAATAAGAAGGAAACATGGTAGCCCTGTACAAATCCCCATCAAACTCATGTATGGCTTGTAGTTCTTTGTGGTGACAAGGAGCACTAACATCGTGGCTTGTCCCTGTAAACACAGACCCATTTGTGACAGTGTCATGGAAATGCCCAGCTGTGTTTCCATCCACAATATTGATCCACTTGCTGAACTCGACCACCTTTCTTTCATTCGTTTGTTGATTTAGATCTCTTACTGTATATTGTTCTTCTTAGGAGATCCATGATCTCACACTGGATCCTTCTTTTTGCTTCCTATGCTGAGGGTTTGCTACTGCAGTCAAAGACTTGGAGTGTTTTAATTGCTGAAGGTGAGAGCAGTGAGTTGTGAAATTTAATAATATTACTGTCAGAGTAAATAACCCCTCAGGTTTTATAGCTACTTTCTCTCCTCAGGCCTATTATACAAACAACATGTTATAGACAAGGATCTTGTGCAGATGACTCTGCACAGGAACACAGTCGCCCTTGAACAGCCCATAGAAATTTTACTGCTGTAAATACTTGGTCCAAGAGAACAGGTAGGCAGAATTGCTTCCACGTGCCCTTTCCAAGGGAACAGCCCTTATATTGTGCTGTCTGTTAGGGTTGGTGGGGTCTTTTGTAAAGAAAACATGGAATGTAATTTTGATTTTTTTGAAAGTGTAGAATACCTTGATGTAAGGTTGAAAAGGCACAGAGGTTACAGCTGAGAGGCTGTGAAGGCCAGGCTGACATGAAGGAAAGCCTGCCTGCCTGCATATAGGTGAGCACAAGGTGCTGGCTTCCCCACAACCCACGTGCCACCTGTGACTCCTGTGTCTCTTGGGACCACAAGCCCATGAAATGTGGCACCTGTGGTTTGGGTCTTCAAGCCAGAGGCTCTGTCTGTGAGTTTAAGGAGCTGTTTTGAAAAATAACCTTTCAGTGAGAAGACATTTCTTGTGTCTTCTATTTAAAGCTGGACTCCATTTTGTTTTTCAGGTGCTGTGTCATGTCCATCTTGTTATCTTTTTCTGTTTAAGCAAGTGCTACATTTTAACCTGCTGGAATGACATTTGATTAAGATCCGTCCAGCAGTCTGTCCTTGCTGACAACTGAGGGACTTCATATCAGCTTTGTCCTTTGTGGGCAGAAAAGAGACAGCAGTGACAGAGAAGGGAAGAAGTGCGGTGGGAGGGGGCAGTGCCTTTATCAAAAGTGGGTGGTGGAAATGGAGCTATTTTATCTAGAAGCAAATGGTTTGGATCCCTTGTAATTCCTACTCAAGTGTTATCATGGGCAGAATATTCTCTTGCAACACTTGGAGGGTTTAGGACTGCTCTGGAGTGATGAGCAAGAAATTATCTTTGGATTGAGGTGCCTTGATGCTCCACAGCATTTGTTTCATGTGGAAGATCTTGTCCAGTTAGCCTCTGCCATCAGATTTTCTTTGTCTGATGATGAAAATGGAGCTACAATTAAAATCACAACCCCAAATGTAGTGGGAATTGAGCAGCAGTTTTTTTAATCAATCACAGATTTGATAGAGGTTCACTACAGAAAATGCAGAGCCTCTTGAAATCACAGATTCAGATAGTAGTAGTAGTCTTTATTTATGTTAGAGTGACTTTTCTGACCTCAATCAGGAATCACAAATACTGGATGAAAGCTAAATGACTCCCTCTACATCCAAGAACTTGTTCTCTGAGATGTGGAGGACAGCAGTTTCTAGGGAAAATCTAAGCAGGCTTTCCAAACCTCTGCAACATCTTGTTTTTTTTTTTTTCATCAGTCCAGTGCTCTGTGTTACCCAATAATGACAGGACATGTCTGCAGGACATCTACACTGAAGTCAGAGGCTTCATTGAATAATCATCACTGCACAAAGCTGGCAACAGATGGGGGAAAAGGACATTTTTTTTACCTTATATTTATAAAGAGAAGAGCGAAGCCAGAGAACTGAAGTGATAAGTCCACTTATTCACAGGGAACATAAGACACTCAGAAACTGAATTTAGGGTTTTTTTTTTACTCCCCCCTCCGTACTCTGTGGTGCAGTAGAGCAGAAGGAACAGTACAATATTCATCTATAGGTAGAATGAAATGGGCTTTTCAGACTGCTCAGTCCACCCTAGATATGGCTTTGTTTAAGGTGTCATAAATGATGAAGCTGCACCAATCCCCAACCATAGAAAACGGGGGTGTAAGTTTTTCAGAATGACTCAACTCTTCTGTTGTCATCAGCTCAGCAGTCACAGAAAGTGGAACTAGATGGGGCTTGAGTGGGATGGAAGTAAATTGGGTGAAGAATTTGTCAGTGTCTCAGTTAATCAGTGCCTTGCAAGGAAAATGTCTTGCAAGATTCATTGGCTACTGCTGTCATCTGGTGGGACGTTTTCATCTCTCCTGGGCAGACCAAGGCCACTATGTGGAGCAGGCAAATTCGTGGTCACTTAAGAGACAGGATTAGCTGTTGGCTATCAGGTAGCTCCTTATGGTCTCTGAGAAGTGAATTTTTTGTTAATACCTTAAAGCCAAAAGTTTGTAAAAGTCCCTTGAGAAGACATGCCAGTTTATCCATCTCCTTGGGTTTTCCCTTTGCTATCCACCGCTGCTGTGGAGTCGAGGAGGAGGAGGGGGAGAGGAAGGTGAGCATCTGCTGAAGTGACTTTGTGGTGTGTCAGGTGAAGGAGTGAGGCACAAGCATGCAGCTGATCTCATCTTGGCCAAGTGGATGCTTTCTGATTTCCCTGAATGCCATCAGTGCAGCCTGCTGAGGCTTATTGCTGGATCGCCTTTCCCAAGTCAGAGCCAGTCTCCTGTGCAGTGATGACTAGGTCTAGTCATAGACATATGGTTTATCTGTCTTGCTCTCTGATGCAGTGACTAGTGGAGAGTAAAATAAGATGAGTTCTTGCCTCACAAGGGAAGTCTATGGAGCTGTCATGTCAAGCCTGCTGGAGATGCTGTGCCTGTATTTTTTCCATTAAAAATTGTTGTGCTTTGCTGGAGTGAAAATAATGCCAGGAGCACTGACTTCATGTTAAGTTTCATTGGGTGAACAGTTGTTTGCAGAGGCCTTTTTTTCTTTGGTTGGGTTTATTTCTTTAAGAGTTCCATGTTTGATTTTAATATTTTAAAATTCTAATATAGAAAGTTGCAGGTATTGTAGAGGTGTCCATGATAGCATGATGGTACAGAGAGTGTGTAACTTCAGTGCACATTAAAATTACAAAATTTTGCAGAAAAATAAAACAAACAAGATGACACCAAACTGGAATTTTGACACAAAATCACTGAAAAGTTTTTTTTTTTTTTTTTTTTTCCATTTTGGAGGAGTTATCAAAACTAATTTTGTGCTGACACTTCAAAAAGTGAAACCATTTCACTTCTTTTCACTGCCTACACTTAGCCCCCCATGATAACCACAGTCCTTAGGCAGATTACAGAGGTGACCTTTTCGTTACAGTCCCTGGGACCAAATCTGAAGAGAGTACGTATGAGAAGACTCATTTTGAGGCATATCTGGGGTGAAGAAGCTCAGCCTGATGCTGCAGTGTGTCCATCAAAAGGGACAATCAGAGCAGACCTATGTCTGAGCAGGAGCCTGTGCTGGAAGACAGGATCCAGATTTGTATGAGTAAAGCAGACCTGGAACCCCACTTGGGTTCCCTGGAATATGGTGAGCAGGGCTGCTCTCAAAGCCAGGATGGAAAAGGCTCTGGAGCCCAGGGGAGGAAGACCATGGGTCTGCAGGACTGTTGCTCTACAGCATGGGCTGATGACTGCTCACAAGCTGTGGGATGATGGACGTTCAGGAGAACACAACCTGGCTGCAGTGATGGGCATGGCTTTGTGTGCCTGTGGTCGCCGACACGCACGGCTTCTGTGCTGAAGGGACTGCGTGTGACAGGCTGGGTGCTAGAAGGGTTGAGTTGGGAGGTCAGTGTTACCTTTCTGAGGCAGAGAACAGCTTCCTAACTGAGTATGAGTAATCCCTTGAAATGCTGGGGTCTGAACCCCGAGCCCTGAATTAAGGTTGACATATGGGTGATTCCCACAGCCCTTCATACAGAGGGGGTGAGTTTGCCTTATAGCTTCCCCCCAGGGTGCGGCCGGCCCTGCAGGGGGAGGCATAAAGGGAACGAGCTCCGGG
>NW_008625701.1:87371-130859 GCF_000691845.1 Merops nubicus | reverse complement strand
CCTGGAGCTGGGCCCTGGTCTGTTTAGACCTTTGCGAACGCGGGCGGATCGGATGAGCGTCACTATGTGGGCACCTCTCTTATGTGTTCAGCTTGCTGGTCTGGCTGTTTTCCATGCCAACTGTGGGAAACCTCAGGTCTCTGTTTGTACCACCTGTTGTGGGCCAAGTCGTGTCCTTTGTGGGATCGCTGGGGGTGGTGTCGATTATGTACCAGCTGATTGATCTGTTTGTACCCGCAGTGATCATTCATGGAATGTCCTTCTTGTCTACCATACAGTCTGTGTATTGGATTCTCTTTCTGCTGGTGCTATCATTTTTGTTGGGCATTGGCAGAACATCCCTTTAATAACAAAGAATAACACCAGGCCCTGTGTGAGAGCCTACATTTACAGAATAACTTGCAGAGGTTTATTGTTTTTTTGTGACGTGGTATAGATGTCATTTGTCTTTGTTGGGGCTGCAGGTCTAACCACTGTGGTGTCATGAGGAGAGAAAAAGGGATGAAAGATCCAGTGTTACAATCCATTATGGAAAAGCTGACAAATGCTGAATGATGTCACTGATTTAGCATCCTTTCATTATATGCTTCATCACGTGGGGAAAGACAAAAGTGCTACCAGCACTTAAAACGCTGCAGGTCTTCTCTACGGTGGTGGGAGGTTTCTGGTCCTGGAGGGCTGTGGAGCATGATGCTTTAAATGCATTGTCTCTTCAGACCCAAATGTTGTTTGTTTCTGTATTTGTGAGGAAAAAAATAACAAATTTGTATATAAAAAAAATAATTCTCAGGTCTGACGAACTTTAGGGATATGTGAAGAATTATAGGAAAGAAAAAATTGTGTGAGAGAAATGTGGGAAATGTGGTTGCTGGCTGTCACACAGTGTGTGGGATGGCTGCCGGAAACACACCTAACAGCACAGTGAGATGTACCTGGGTGTGTGTGTACAAAATTCCTAGTTTTATCAAAATCCTTAAAACTTTCTTTCCCCTCCTCCCCCTATTTTGTATGAAAAATGTTCAATTTCTACAGCAGAAATAAACACAAAACAAGTGAAGAAAATACTAACAGAGACAAAAGGAAACCAGGGCAGTGATGGAGCCACCATCTCTGGCGGTATTTAAAAGACTTGTAGGTGTGGCACTTAGGGACATGGCTTGGTGGTGACCTGGCAGTGCTGGGCTAACAGCACGACTTGGTGATATTAAAGGTTATTTTGTGAAGAAAATAATTCTGTTTCTAAAAAAAAAAATAAATTGTGTTTTTAAGCATGTCACGCTTGCTGTGACTGAAGCAACACCTACATAAAAAAGTACATTTTGGTGAATAGGTAAGACAACAGTTCTGATTTTCTACTGAAATTGTGGGCTTTTCTTCTTTTAGAAAGTTTCCCAAGGTACCTCTTAAGCCCTGATACTGAAGGGAGCATGGGGGACTGGGATAGTAGATAGGTGCCATTTTTTTTCTGTCTTCTCTTATTCCTTATTCCAGTTTCATAACTTCCCACTGTAGCCATAAGTACTAAAGCCTGTCTTCTGCTGCACAGCAAAGGAACAATTTCCACTGAGTCAGTGTCAACAAAATTTGACCGTGTTTTCCTTGTGGCATATTTGTGTTATCTCAACACTAAGATCAGTTTAATGTCTCTATCTTTCATCCAGGGGCTGGTTCTGCCTTCCTCTGAATCCTCTTGGTGGGGCTCAGGCAACCTCTTTGTGTTTCCGTGGTAAACTGAGATGACAACTTGCTTTTGAAGGATGCTGCAAGGAAGAATTAACCAGTGCTCACAAACTGTGCTGGCAGGCAGAGATGAGTCAAGGGCTCATGGGTTTTGACTGCAGTTTATAGAGTGTTCTCTTTGGTTTATATTTATCCTTTTAGAAATGACAGGGAAGAATGGGCTCCTGTCCCCCATGAAACAAAGCACCGTATCAGACCTATTGTCATGTATTTGTGTTTGAATTATATTGGTTTAATCTATATGCCAAACAAATGAATGATTTGAAGTAGGTAGTTACTTAAACCTCTTTGGAGATTTAATAAGTAGGTTTCTTTTTGTCTGTTTGAGCTCAGAGACTATTGGATGTATTTTTATATCCCCAAGATCAACTTCCAGGATATTCTTTCTGCATCTTTGACAGGCTGCTGTCCCAGTAGCATGTGAGGTGCTTTCTTCTATGGAAGAGCTCCAGAGCAGGAGCACAGGAGAGCTTTTTTATATCCCAACTTAAAGTTGGAGGCCAGGTCTTGGGGACACGGAGGTGACTTAATCAGAAACTCTAGATTACATTCACAAAATACACTCACCCTTACATTTGCAAAATACAGCAGTAGCCTTTAAATCACCAGATTCCAGAGCGCCCTTAGGAACATCTATTGCAGGCCTAAGCTGTGGCCAAATTCTGAAGGTTTGCACCCTCAGATAAACCCACCCTGTTGACTCGAGTAAGTTTAGAGTGTAAAACTGTGTATAGTCTATCCCTACTGAAACACTAATTCTGAGAAACCCTGAACCAGGCCTGGATAGTGGGTGTTCAATTGCAGTGCAAACCTGGCACCACATCTAGGAAGTCTGAGTCAGTGTCACTACAGTCTCTTCTCTGGAGCCAAGTAACCACAATGGCTTTATTTGCAGTTCAGCTGTTATTAATAGTGCCATGGTGGTGGCATTATCCTTGGCTCTCTAGAGACACAACACAATGGGCAATCAACAGTTTGAAGTGCACAGAAACTTATCCTATTTTTTCCACTGGCTTAGCAGCAGTAAATTTATGGACTCTTTATTAAGATGGTGCATTCATTTCTTTGGAGTCATGATGAAATTTTGATTGAATTAAAAATCCCATTAATATTTATATCACTTAGTGTTACTGGGAGTAAGTACATTTATTTTAACTTGAGTTGCAAATCATTTAGTCCTTTGTAATTACAGTACTGTTATTAAGTATTCATAAGGCTGTACAATATAGTGTCACAGGAAACCTATTTTAATTTAATGGTAAGTCAATGTTTTAATTTTGTGTAAAAACAGAAACTAATTTACCAAGTATTCTTGCTTGTGTTTTCCCAGCCAGGTTTTACAAGCCTTTTTCATTTGATTATATTTCAGCTGCTATTTGTAGATTTGAAAGTTTGGAAGTTACCATGAAAAGTGTTAGGTCCAGCACAGCTTACATGTGTGCATGCTGTTGCACATAATTTTGAACGTAAGCATAGGCAGGAGGGAGTAATTTCTATCACAGTGCTCAGCTGCTTGGTGTCACCAGAACTGTAGCATAACATGTTTTCATAAACTTCATAAAAAGTTGGTCTTGGAGAACAAGTCTTGAGAATGGTGCCTGTATTAGTAATCTGTGTTGCTGGCACTCATTTCTAGAAATAAGATTATTTCAGCTGTGAGAATCTTGGCAATATATATACAGATGGATCTCTCTGAGGTTATTGGAGTTTTAACTCACAGAAGGACAGGATGGGTTGACCAAGGGGTTTTTTTTTGTGTGGTACCCCTTCCCACAACAACACCCAGCGCTCACTGGGTACAGCACAGTATGCTGTGTGCACTGGTATAGTGCTTTGGGTTTGTGTCTTTTAAAATTATTTTTCTACTAATTAATCTATGGCAATTAGAGAGAAAGAGCTGCTACCATTTAAGGTAACACTATACAGAGTGGGTTTTGTCAACAAGTGACACAAGGTGTCTGCAGATGGACACAGTCTCAGGTGTGATCTGTATCCTACACATGGTATGGTATGATTTTTGCCTGTACAGCTTCTCCTCACTGCTATGAAAGCCAAACCTTTGTCCAGAAGAGTCTTTTCTCTGTGACCATGTAACAGCCTTTACAGTAGTTTACAACCTTGCTGCAGCTGAAACAATCCTCTGGCAATGTAAATCCCAGCGATTCCCAGGAGAGGTGATGATCATGGAGTAGATTAAGGGTTGATCTTAGCTTCTGGCTGAAGACCTGGAATCTCATAAAAAGGAGAAATTTTTTCTTGTTTTCAGTAGAGCCAGTGTCTCACTGGGACCTTGAAGCACTCTGTTAGCCTTGTGTTATGCATGAACGGGTGGTGTATAAACAACCACAGAGGGCTGTCTATTGCTTCACCTTGATTTCATGCCTCCCTGCATGCACCTGAGTGCTGTGAGATATAAATATATCAGGGTAGGTAACAGAAAGCTGTGTTATGACAGCTAGAGGCAATGATGTGACTTCATTTTGACATGTCTGCGTAACTTCTGTTTTAAAGAGAAGCTGGGCCAGAAGGGTTAAATGCAGTATAGGGATGTCTCTACTGGAGTAAATGTGCAGCCACCTGTAAGAGATCCTTTAATTTGTAACTGTCCTTTCTAACTCTCTCCACTGCAGGACAAGGTCTCTTCTACGGACATTGAACTCCCAGATACCTATGCCTGTTGCCTGTGATGGAAGAACTTGATGTTAATGTGAGGTAGGATAAACTGCACAGCTCCTCCTATGCCATGTCTCATCCAGCTGGTGAGCTGCAGGGGACAGGGGCCATACAGTGTGTTTGCAGAGCTGCAGGATGATGTTTTTCTTTGCCTGCAGATGAAGGTCTCTGCTCTTGCAGCAATGCCTGGTTTGGGGTTTTCTGGAGCTTCTGTGAGGGTGTAGTGTCACTCTGTTACCTGTGTAAATGCCAGGTGTGGCATAGCCAAGTCAAGGATTTCCTTGCGGTAGGATAGATAGGGTTCCATCAAAGACCATCTGTGCCTTCTGAAAGTTTGATCCTAGCTTTTATTTTTTTTTTTTCTTTTTGGTGCAATTGTCTAAAAACTTCACCTCTTCTGCTTTATACTGGAGCAAGCCAAAAAATGACATCTCTGAAGTAATTTTGATCTGCAGGGTCTTTCTGTATGATTAAGATTTGTCCCTTTTGTTTCTTGGCCTTTTGACTGACCAGACTGCAGGAATGTGGGGAGGTGAACTAAGACACACCAAACCCATTTCACACAAAGACATCAAACTTATGACCAAACCCACATGGCTGGCCCAGACACAGAAGGAAGCAATATTCCAGTTGCAATGAGAGGTGTATATTTTCACAAAGAGTTTTGCTAAAATTAAATCTTTTTGATGTCTCAGATTTTTATTTCGGGGAGTAATTTTGTATCTTTCCCCTGCTTGGACACTCAAGTGGCAAGTACATCAGGAAATGACGTGGAGAAAATTGTTCTGATAGAGACAGGTCAAATATATGTACTCTGGTCTTCCAGGAAACCTTTTCATGAGGAGTTACTGAGCAAAGATCAGGAGGAAATGTAGTGCAGCAAAGGGAGGAACAGGGTCTCACAGCTCAAAGGGAATCCTGTTGTGCAACCATGTCCTCATAGCTTTCTAGCTCTTGGGCATCCAGGCTGGGAAGTGACTCTGTGCAAGTGAGAACCCAGTCTCTCCAGTTGCATGCACAGAGTGAGATAATACAT
Source organism: Merops nubicus (assembly GCF_000691845.1). Lineage (NCBI taxonomy): Eukaryota > Metazoa > Chordata > Aves > Coraciiformes > Meropidae > Merops > Merops nubicus. Next base: position 125,410 of record NW_008625701.1, on the reverse strand, counting down.
TTTCAAAAAGACAATTTCTGTTCTTAATGAGCTTCCTCAAAGTACTATACTATCAGAGGGAACATCTCTGGTCTTCATTCAGCTACTCAAGTGTCAGGAAAGTCACCGGCAACTCCAGGTTGCTGCTTTAATGCACACTTAGCAGGTCATATTTAGAAGCTGGCGATCAGTGCTGAGAGGCAATGCGTTTCGCCTAAGGAAATTTGTCTTGCCGGGTTAATACCAGAAGTGCAGTTATGTGCGTAGGCTACTGCTGTTTCTCTGTAAAGGGAATTAAGGTGCTGACACCAGGCAATTTTCCCTGCCATTTTTCCTTCCTCTAAAGACACTAGGAAAAAAAATCTTCTGCTTCTCACTACAGTGAAGAAAATTCCCTACTCTACATTTCATCATTCATAGAAGGAAAATCTGTCAGTTCATAAATATCCAGGGGCACAGAGAAACTGGCTCAGCAAGTGCCTGGGAACAAGGAGCCTATACAAGGAGTAAAATGTGACATTTTATTTATCTTGCCCATATATTTTTTTTTTTTCAGTAAAATGCTATTTGCCAGCAGTAGAGACAAACACTGAGTAGGTCTGACCTAGAATGGATGTTTTGAAGGTATCTATCAGAGTTTTGTAATTTACTGTTTGTAGGAACCAGCAGATCATTATCTGTTTCTTCCTATTTTTGAATTTTACTATAATTCAAATCAGCCCTAATCCTGCTCAAAAAAACCCTCAGCCAAAAAACTAATTCTTCCCCCAATTCCCCAAAAGCAAACACAAATAAAACTGGTTCCTATCAGAATTAGGCTTTGTCTTCCTACTTGTGATACTTTCCACTATGTGACGTAGCTTGAATGCAACAAGACGTGCTTGGAAGGAAAAGAGTTTGGGTGCTCGAGGGGTGCTGGAGCATGCGCAGAGCTGGGAGGGGAAGTGTGTGTTTCTTTGGCCAGCTTGCTGTGGAAAATGCCCATCGCACGGGCCTGTGGAAAGGGGTGTTTTTTTTTTTAGAGTCCCTCAGGAGGCTGCCTTCTCCTGGTTAGAGTGGCTGGCTGGTGTGGTCTGACTCTGGCAGGGCAGTGGAAGGATCTCTGAGGGGAATTTCTCCTTAGGTGAACTTTGTCATCCAGCTTTATATGTTAACAGAGGCAACACAAAGTATTCCTGGGGATATGATGAATGAAAATCCATGGGAATTTGAAAGCTCTCCTGAATCAGTATTGTTTCACTGTTGCCAAGCTGGCCAGACCAAACACTATGGTCAGATCTCACTTGGTTACACTTCAGGAGTGATTTTGTTCTTGTGTTCCTAGGGGCTCTTTCTGAGCTGGACTAAGGCAGTTGTTGTTTTGTGAGAGGGACAAGCTGGCTTTGAGCTGAGCCCTGTGGAGACAGCATGATGGTCTTCTGTTCAGAGCAACAAGTGTTGTGGGTATCCTCTCTGGCCAGCTGGGATGGCTGTGGGTGGAGGGCTTCTGTCCATGGATGGCTTTGGATGAGGTGCCCCAGAGGATGCTGAGTGATGAGCAGCTTTACATCTCTGTAGCTACCTGAAGCATTGCAGGCAGATTCAACTGTACACACATTTATTTCTGTGGAAAAATTTGGTTATGAATTTTACAAAGGTTGTAGTGTGAGGTTAGAGAGACATTCCTGGAAATTTTAGATGGTCTGCTTTGGGACTTGTATTTATCACAGCCAGGGGGGTTGGCAGACTTAATTTTCTCTAATTCTAGACTAGAAAAATAAATTACCTTACAAATATTTCTGATCTATATTTTATAGAATTTTTTAATTTTTGTAACTTGGTGATTGTTATTGGACACATTCATTACAGGCAGTAAGTTGCTGAGATACTGTCAAGCGGTTTGGATGAAAACTCAAACCCTTGAATTGGCTGGAAAGTATGGGAAAAAAAAAAACCCTGTTCTCTTTATTATCTTCATTTCAAACAACTTTATAAAAATGCTAGCTGTGCACACTACCAACAAGAGTGCAGTGGTCCTTCCCTCTGACCCACCCTAGCACAGCAGGCAGGTAGTGAACCATAGGCTGTTTGATGCTGATGCCCTCCAGCCAAAAGGCAGGAGCTCCTACAGATGCCTTCACTTCTACCCTCCTTGGCACAAAGTTCTCCCATTTGAAGGCTGCAATGTACCACTTGGAATCCTCTTTCTGGAGGGAGATCTGGCAGAAGGGATTTAGCAAGCAAACGGCTGCCCTGCCTGCTTACGACAAAGTTTTTGCCTGTGGTCCTTGTACATTTGTACAAACCTTCAAAACATGGTTGGACTTTTCAGTTCTTTCATTTTTTTCAGTTCTTCAGGGTTCTGGTGCATTAGACAATTTCACTTTCAGACAAACAATGATTTTCACAGCATTGGAGAAAGTGGAAAAAGGCTGAATCTTTTGGGGCACGAAAGGAAAATACACGCAGAGAACCTTTTGGTGCAGTTTGTTTTACTGTGCCTGCACTTGCGTTTTGGTACAGAGCAGCAATGAGGTGAATCCTTTGGTCATCCCTACCCGTAGTGTATCAGTTCAGATCATAGAGCCTTTAGCAGGGGCACTTGTGGGCTACATTCCCGTTAGAAGGCATGAAATCAGTAGCTCTGCATGACACACCCTGCAGCCCACCATGAGGACTAAAGGTTTTGAAGTATGGGCTCAAACCATGCAGATTCCACATCCGGGCATGGTGGGGACATTCAGACAGGGAGACTGGCCTAAATCTAATCCAAAATATCCCCCCATGTCCTGCATAGAGTGCAGATATAGGGACCCCAGTACCAATTGCTTTGATCTGCTCCTGTTGTGCCAAAGTACCAGCCAAAATAGACATAGTCTGTGTGTCCAGAAGTCACCTGGGAGTCCATGGACTCTTGTTTTTCCAAGTACAAGCCAGGCAGTTGGCTCTTACAGAGTGTGGCTAGGTGCATAATAACTCTACCCATGAAAACTACGAAAGGAGCTTCCGTGTACCAAGAATAGCCCTGCAGACCTTGATGAGCAATCCAGAGAGGCTCAAACAGGGAGGGCTCTGCCTTTCTTGGGCACTTGCCAGTGTATGCTGCAAACGTGCCATGAACAGGGAGTAAGCAATGGCCTTACCAAAGACCATTAAAGCATTCATAGACTTTCCATCATCTCACTACATAGCATTCCCTGTGGCCAGGAATGAAGTAAAGCTTTCCATCAGCATGCCAGTCGTATCTTGTGGCAGCTAAATCTGACTCCTTTACTTTGCTGAGACTCAGGTGACTCAGGTCTACACAAGTTGTAAATAGCATAGTTGACCACATTTTCCCTTCTTTGAGCTTGAGCACTCAAGTTCATTCATCCGTCCCACTGCTATGAGTGCTGTGTGGCAAGCCCAGCATTTCTAGCTCCTGGCTGCCTCAATTTGAGCTGACCAGCAACCACAGAAGACTTAGAGCTGCAGGGTGCTCAGATGCTTTATTCAGTCAACTCCTCAGAGATGCTCTGCTGACACAGTTTGAAAGCCATTGGCTCAAGCTTTTTGAAAGAGCTTTTGATACCCACAGGCTTTGCTGTGGTTTACAACAGTGCAACAGGCTGGGAAGCTGCATTTTCTAACGAGAGGTTGTCTGAAAATTTCTCAAAAGCTGCAAACTCATTTTCATGTGCTGGCTGATGTTTCCATTGGGCAAGCTCCTTAAATATTTCTGTTAGCATTCTATCCCAAGAGGCTGTTCTCTGGGCTTTGAGAACTAGGTTGTGTTCCAGTTCTCACACCAAACTCTTTGTAGGTCCTTGGACAAATCTTCAAGACTGATTCTCCCCACCGTGACAACTGGAGTCCCATAAAAGCTCCAGTGCTAGCACCCTTGTTAGTCCCCAAGGCTGCAGCTGGGAGGGGAGAAGTGGAAAAACAGCTGCCTGGCATTTGCAGCCAGAGCAGGCAGAGCTGTGGTTCTGCTGGCTGAAGCTCTTCTCACACCCTTGGTCGTCAAGCAGAAACCTCTGACATTTGAATGGGTACTTCCAGGTGTGGTCAGGGCCGTGCTGTACTTCACACTGTGTAAAAGTTTCTTGCTTCCTCAGGTGTTGGGGAGAGGCTGTTAGACTCTGGAGAAATAAGCTTTTGCAAATACAATCATGAGAATGTTCAGTGCAAGTAAATGGCTTTTATAAAAGCATTTTTATTGTAGCTGTTGGTGAAGGCAGACTCTCTTTGCTAAATCAACTGCAGAGAAACAATGTATTATTTGAGTTTGTCACAACAGTAATTGGTTTTTATTTTTAAGCTGAGCCCCCAAAACAGCTGAATTTTAGATTGATGTTAATTGCTTCCAAACTTGGCTTTATCAGCTTTAGTTTTCTCAGTTTGTTGCTGGAGATATTTTTGTGGCTTGAAGTACTCTGAAAAACGGAGAGCCCTCCAGCAGTACTGTGTGAGGTTCATTAATCTTGTCTTGACTTTGAGAAATGAGAAGCAAGGTGAGGGAACAAGGAATGAAATCGGTTGAATTGTGTTTGTTTGGAAGTATAGAAAACATTCCATTATTTAACCTAGCTGCTATTTCCAAAGTCTTCATACAGAGGCATAGTGAACATTATTTCTAACAGACCTTCTCAGTGATATTTCCTTTTGAGTCAAGTTGTATGTTTGAATGAACCTCAAATCTGGAGCCTTGCTCTGCTGGTCTAAGAGGCTCCTTTCTCCATGGACCTCAAGAAGTGGTGATGTTGACAGTTAGATCTAAGATGGGTTCATTCCCTAAAGTTAGTACACTGGCAACATGGTTGGGTGGAGAAAGTCTTAGGTTTCCTCTCCCCATCCAAACCTGTGTGGAAGGAGGAGCAATAGTCAGTAGTGGGAGATAGTGGGACCCAAAGAGCTCCATTTCTGAAGCTTCAGAAGTAGCTAAGGGGTGCCCTGGGAGGGGAGTCAGTGTGTGCCCTTGGTCCCTGTGCTCCCCTTGCTTAAGGCATTGGCAGCTAGCAGTGAGGGGGCCAACAACTGAGCTGTGAGCCAGGACAGGTGGAAAACTGGGCTGAAAACAGGTTTGGGCACAGGGGAGGCTGTGCCGAGTGGTTGGAATAAAACAAGCATCTGCTTTTTTCCAAAACAAGCATTTAATGACCAAAAGTGTAGAAAAGGGAAGTGTTTCAGGAACAAACTTGTGTGCTCAGTGCGCCCTACCAGTGAGGATTCATAGAAAGCAAACAACTTCAGATTCCTCCAGCAGGTTGCAATATATAATTCTTATATATACACACAAGCTTTTCTCAAAACCTCTCCGGCTTCTACATTTTGAGTTATTAAATGATTGTTTATCTCAACTTCTTTGATCACATTTCTGTTTAGGTGAGAAATGCCAGGCTAAATTGTCATTCGGAAAGCCCGAATAAGCCTAGAGCAGTCTTCTTTTCCTAGTTGCCTTTCTGAGGGAAGACCAACTCTAATCTTCCTGTAATACCTTCAGCATTCATCCAGAAAGGTATTTACTGGTGCATTTCTGTGGAGACAGACGTACCGATTGGAGAAGATTTTCTACAGAGCCCTGTCTTCTCCGCCTGCGTCCCCAGGCAGGAGCGGTGCAGTGATAAGAGGAGCACACAGATGAGTGTTCTCATCCCTTGGTGTACAAGTGATATAATGTCCTGTTCTGCTTCCTGAGCTGATGGAGGAGTGCACTTTCTACTGAGGGTAATGGCAGGCAGAACATGCAGTGCTAGCAAAGACTGAAGTAAAACCCTACAGATCCCTTATGAGGCAAATCTTAACAGTATTGGTTTACATCCACTGACCACATATGAGCTGTGCTGTTGAATAAAATGAACCTTTCTGTAAGTAGCTGTTTGTCAGACAGGTGGTTGCTGGGTTTGCAGGGTTTCGCCTCTGCGTGGCCGGGGGTGCTGTGGTGGTTGGGTGCACCAGGGACACCTGGGGAGGAGTCCTCAAGCTGGGAGCACTCAAGGCATGGGGCATTCCTGAATCTCGGGTATAGACTTTGCAGAGTATCTCCCATCTGCTGACACTGGGTGCAAGAAGAGGGGTGAAGCAGGAGGGCACAGAGAAGCAAGGTATGGTGTAGAGGTTCACTTTCACATTTTTGTGCTACCAACCCCAAATCCTCTGTAGCCAAAAAAGCCCTGCAAAAGAAGTTCTCTCTGCCAAATGCTCCCTACAGCTCAGGCACCGCTCAGCAGGAGCTGCTATCAGCCTGTGTACTTTTCATATTGTTCAACTTTTTTCTCAGTTTCTAGGGAAACACTTTATAGCACTATATTTATCAGAACGTCTTTCCAAACACCTCCGCCAACACTTAATTAATGGCATTTTTAAGCCTGGCTCCAGCTTCTTCAAATTAATAGTGTGCTCCCTTATGGCAGCTGTGGAGCGAGTGAGACATATATACTCTCTGAAGTGAGTGAGTGCAGAGGCTGAGGGGCAGCTCCACCATTTGTCTGCATGTGCTGAGCCCCTCCAGGGAGGTAAGGCCATCATGCACTTCTGCAGTGTTTCATTTTGCTTTTATTAGTGTGCCCTGAAGGAATCTGCACAGATAAAAATACCCTTGACAAAGAGCTGGGCCATAAAAATTAACTTTTTGGTGTCTTTGAGCACATCCTTTCTTTAGCTTTGGTGTCTCTGCAAAGAGTGGCAGCTAGTGAAGAAGAGGCTGTGGAAGGCTCTTAAAGCAATCCCAAAGCCTGGGATATCCTGGGGCAGACCCAGTTCAAGGGCTTGGCAAAAATGGGCATCTGCCCTAGAAAGCAGCAGATTCCTTGGAGCAGGAAAACGGGCTGGACCTTGCTGCCAGCTTTTGCCCATGCCAGCTGCATGGAAGGGCAAGGCTGACAGCTGTGGCACCAAGGGCTTTCCAGGACACCCTCCTTGACTTTTTAAGGCCGGCTTTCAGCATTAGACTGGCAAAATTCAATTTGTCTCTGTTTTGGGGATTTATTGAGCCAGCTGGAAGTGAGGGAGAAAGGAAGCTGGGAGGGGGTGTTAGGGTGCCTTGCGAGACAGGACCACCACAAAACTGGAGCTGTGTGGGAGATGTGGGACTGGATGAGCTGTGTAAGGGTTAGTGGGGCACCATGAGTTGTAGTGACAGAGCTGTGCCTCCTTAAAGAACAATCATGATGTTCTGCCTCAAAACCAAAGGGTATTGGCTGTAGGTAGAAATCTAATGGCTTTGGATCACCTCTCAGTGAGTTAAAATTCCCTGAGCTGCTTTTGGAGACGTGAAGAAAGACAATCCCAAGGTCTTTTGTAGACATCTCTTCTGGGAATGGTGTGTGGGGAATAGGGCTTGCTGCAGTGAGCTGTGACCTCCTGTAGACCCTGCTGCCATAGAGTGTGCAGCTGTGGGATGAGCTGTTCACTGCTTGGGAAAGAGCAGTTCTGCTATCTCAGACATGAAAGATGCCACGGCAAAACATTCTCTGCTGTTTGCTTGGCTGTGTGTCTAGGACCTGATATTGGGTAGTATCGACTGTTGGTAGACTATTACCCTGGAGCAGAGTGCATCTGTGGTGCAGATAAGAAAAGTGTTCCTCTTTTTATCCAGTTCAGTCTTTGCACTATTTTTTTTTTGCTCTTCCTGTACTGTGGCAATGAGTCAGCAATGAGGTGACTCCCTGGTCTGGGAAGCAGTCAGAGGTCTGGACCTCAGTCACTGGCTTACTTACTGTCTTGCCCCATCCGTTAACCGAGAACGTGCCATCACGTGTCCTCTGAGCAGCAGCCTCTGCCTCCCAAAGTCAGAACATTAAGGAAAAGCAGCAGCTGTCTGAACACAAGCTTTGCTGTCTGATGGACAGGAACCCTGTGGAGACAGGGCTTTCAGAGAATCTTTAGCTGCTTAGGGGTGAACCAATTGTAGATCAGATTATTTAAGAAAAAAGAAAACTCAGGTTCTTCCTGGGAGATGATGCCTGGACTGCAGGGAGGATTTGATCTCACACTTGCCACATACCCTTCTATTTCTCATTTTGAGGAACAGTAATCTGGAACCTTTTCCTGCTCTGGGCTGCTGGGGACAGAAGCTCCTGGCTCTGTACCAATATACCTGTGATAAATGGACCAGCAGCTGGCCTTTTGACTGCACACTGGCATTGCTGTAAGCTCAGAGAGGAGTGAAGGAGAGCAAAAAGGGCTCTGCTTGCTGCTAGTGAGGGTTGGGATGGGGTGAGCAGGATGCTGCTAAATGTCTGGCTATCCATCTGTTGATGGTCAGAGTGAAGGAGGGAGAATGAATGGAGCAAGGCCTTTCCCTTCTCAGGGCACATGAGCCCTGCCTACATTAGAGCAGAGGTGATGTATCACGGCTGTTCTGGTGTCAAATCTGTCTTCTGACACCACTCCCTAGGCTGGGCACTTGTCTCACATCCTATCTGTCACTGTGGCTCATGTATAGGCACAGCATGTCTCTACCTAACAGTAGGCACAGATGTTTTCCTTGTTTTTTCCAACACCCTCAAAGCTTTGATGCACCCAGTAGCTGCTTGTTCATTTGCTACGTGACCTTCCCAGCCCAAGTGTCTTCCCTGTGGGAATATCGGGTCACTGCTCTAGCAGTGACCAGGCAGAGGTGAAAGCAGACTCCAGTAGTTATAGTGCTGAGCAAAAGCATGTCCTGATGACTCTGAGTTCTTTTAAAAGCAGTCAGTTCCAGATGTCGAATGTGTGTAAACAGTTTACTTCACTTAGTCCCCAGTTCTTTTGCCTAATCTGGAAAATCATTCAAGCTCCCAGCTGACTCCTAGACTTTAGATTTAGATTTTATTTTTTTCCCACCTCTGTGTTTCCAGTGTTATATCTATTGGCATTTAACTTCTGTTCACCTTTGCCCTAAAGGCCAGGACTTGAAAATACAAAGCCTACTACTTGTTTCCAAAGCCTCCTTTCCACAGAGAGACCAAAGGGCTGTGCTGATGAGCCAGCTCATTGCTCACCTCCCATAGACTAGGATGGAGACCTATCCAGGGCTTACTCTGCTCATGAATTTTCTGAGAGCTCTGATGACTTGCCTGAAAACAAGCTGTTGTCTACTCAACAGGGAGTGTAAGAGGAGAATAAATAAATCCAACAAAAGAAGATAGACAGGAAAGACCTGGTTCAAGTTAATTTAGTCAAGAAGTTCTCAGGCCTGAGAGCTGAGCGGTGAGGAAGCTGCCCAAGAGCTGTGACCTGTTTCTGAGCAGACTCAAGTGGGGACTTGGTTATTTAGAGGATTAGGGTGAGTGGGGAATATCACAAGATCCCAGAGAGTTTTTGAGTTACTCTGTGGAGAGGAGATGGTGGGAGGCATGGGCTGTTCCCTTTCTAGCCTCTGCCAGAGAACCTTCTTTAGGGTTTGTGCATCAAGATACAAACTTCCTCTTCACTGGTAGATGTCCCTGGAAAACTAATAGGCTGCCTTACTTCTTTGGGAATTAAACTGCTTTTGTGGTATTTTGGGCCATGTGAGAGTGGAAAAATGTTTGGTTTTTCTTTTTTTTTTTCTCATCTCCATTCCCAAGCAGCTGGAGTAGAATTGGTCCCATTACTGCCATTATTTGCAATTTCCATTTTTATGAGCCATAATGGGGATGTGATTCTTGGGCAGAGCTGGCAGCTACGATGAAGTATGGGGGGGGTTATTTCTTGCAATTCAGCTACTGTTCAGTATGCTTTCCTAAGCCTATCAGATCTGGGTCTAGTCCAATGTAAGCACCTAGCTTTTTTGGTGTTGCTTATATGATTCCCTGTAAGCCAAGCTCACAAGGATCTGTTTAGATTAACTCTTGGTGACGCACTGTAACACTGAAGTTATCACTGGGGCTCAAAACTGTAACCTGATTCAGCTAACAGTGAAATGCCTCACACAAAATGCCTGTTGAAGTTAGTAGCAGAACTTCAATGGTCAGAAAATTAGTCACAAACCAAATTTACTTTCTTACCCATCCTCAGCTAAAATGCACTGCACCAGTTTTCTGGAAAAGTTGCTGCTTTGTGATTGGCAGGTGCTATTGAGTTTCCAACAGCCTTGCAGATGTCTGAGCAGAGAATTTAAGCGTGATGGAAACATGCTTCCCTGCTTACCCCGAGATGAGCAGCCTGGCTGCTCAGCATTGCCAGGAATCTGCTGACCCCAAGGTTGGGAGCCAGTTTCCCTGCTCTTACATGGAACAAACTACCCACAAAAACAAATGGTTGTTGTAGTCTGTTGTTTTTTGAGCCTTGTTCCTCTATGCTTGGTTGGTCCCTTCTCTGAAAACTGAAAAGAACATGGCATTTGCAGTGTCGTTTTCTAGGTCTATCTAAGATGCTCAGTGCAGGCACCTTACCTCTTTCTTCTTCACTTGTCCCCAAACTTGACAAATATGGCCACATGACACAGTTGGCATGCCCAGCCCTTCTTCCATAGGCTTTTAAACCCTCAAACTGATCCTGTGTTTCTTCTCTGTTTTATCAAATTTCAGCCTTCCAGGCCCTTACTTGTTTCCAGGTATTTTATTTCCAATAGGGCTCTTAGTTTGTCATCTGTTTTGATATGCAGCTTCATGGCTTATTTACTAGTCTAAAGAACTTACACGATGGTGCTGACTCTTGAACCAAGACAGCATAAGGTGTAGAAGGGCAACAAAGCTGGTGAAGTGCCTGGAAAACAAGTTTTACAAGGAGTGATGGGGGAAACGGGGGTTGTTGAGCCTGGAGAAGAGAAGGCTCAGGGGAGACCTTATCATCCTCCACAACAAGATGAAAGGAGGTTGTAGTGAGGTGGGAGTCAGTCTCTTCTCCAAAGTAACAAGTTACAGGACAAGAGGAAATGGTCTCAGGTTGCACCATAGGAAGTTTAGGTTGGATATTAGGAAAAGCTTCTTCACTGAAAGGGCTGTCAAACATTGGAACAGGCTACCCAGGGAGGTGGTGGAGTCACCATCCCTGGAGGTATTTAAAAGATGTTTAGATGAGGTGCTGAGGAACATGGTTTAGTAGTGGACTTGGTATTGTTAGATTAATGGTTGGACTTGATGATCTTAAAGGTCTTTTCCAACAAAAACAATTGTATGATTCTATAAGCAGTACTGCCACTGGCTTTCTCTCTCTGTTTTCCCCTTCAGCTTTTCTTCTTTTTTCATCTCAGAGTTTTCAGACAAGTTTCCTCAGTCAGTGGCAGGGAAAATGACAGACCTGTGATATCCAACATATCAGGTTGAAATTTGTTTGCAAGTGGTCAGTTATGAAACCAAAACTGAGATAGCTAGGGGAAGTAGCAGCTAGTTCCCAGTTGTGGACCAAACTTGAAGTTCATAGAACCCGTGAGTGGAGAGTCCATACCTGATGCCACCAAGAAGCCTCTAGGTCCTTCCACTCCCTTGTGGGAAGAAGGCCTCTCCCTTTGCATTGCTCTCTTCTTCAGGAACAGCTGTTCCCAGGACACTTAGGTAAGGGCTTCTGCTGCCGAGCACAGTGAGACATTCCTCCTGGAAGCTCTTGCAGTTGTTAGCCAAAGGAAATCACAATTGAACAAACACTCCTAGACCTTCTTAGAGGTCTTCTCAGAGAAATATGCTGGTAGTTACTCCTGGGTGGGATCTGAGTTGCATCTGAGCTGAGTGTCTGCACCTACCATCTACAAAGCAGTCTCAAGTGTTTGTGTTCCCTCTGTCCTGATGCTTACCCAGGCTGACATCCACTCTTGTTTATATGAAGAAATGTGAGAGGCTTTTGTGGAGAGTATCCAGAACATGCACCTAGCTGGGGATGTAGAAGGAGGTTTGGAAAAAAAAAAAAAAAAAAAAAAAAAAAAAAAAAAAAAAAAAACACAAGAAATTTAAGCATTCTCTTCTTGATTCAAGGACTTTCCATGTCCTTGCTTAGGAAGGGCACCTATCTGGAGCTGAAATACAAGAGTGAGGCTTACACAAAATGAGCTAATCAGCACATACTCTGGGATTGGAAGCCTTCTGGCTGCCGCTGCTGGAATTAGCTTTAGCAAACCCTCATCTTTATGATAAAGCTCAAATTGAGGTAGCAGAGTTGGAAATGCATGATATCTCAAAGACTACTTTTATCCCACTTGACTGATGCGTTTTGTGTCAGGGTACAGTGAACTGGCTGGGCAGTTCAGAAACTGGGGCACTGGAGAAGGTACTAAGGAGAAAACATTCCCTGGGAACACAAGGCAGTCGCTCACTGAAATATGTGAAGGAACACCCACCTTGGGAGCTGAACAGATGAACCCCACTATGCTGTGCCTTAAAAATCCTCATTGGGACATACAGTCCTATGTTATCTTCAGAAAAGAAGTGAAAGTACCTACCGCTATTGTCGTGTAATGAATGAGCTGGGAGCTGGTTTTGTGTGGCTCAGAGCCACACAGGGTGTCTGGAGGGTGTCTCAAATAAAATGTATTCCAGAAATCAATGTATTATCTTGTCTGTGCCAAGTCTTCCATTAGTAGGGTTAACAAGAGGAAACTTTCATTCCTTTAGATTCTTGAAACTGGGAAGCTATCCAGGAAATATTAGAAGTTAGACAGCCAATAGCTGCATTTGTCTTTTATTGTCCAAGGTGTAAACAAGCAGTTGGAAAAGTACACAGCCTGGATATTTTAATATGCAGCCTCATACCAGCACTCTTCCAGTGGTCTTGACTAAATGCCTCTCATTTAACGATATAACCCTGACTGCAAGTATTGCTTGCAGAAACAGAGCAGGACCTTCATGCTTTTTGGTTTGAAGGCCTTTCAACTTCCGGGCTTTTAGCAAAGATGGGAACAAAGTTTGAAAATTAAAACTTCGTATGACAATAACAATAAAGACTAAGAACTGTCATTATGGTGTTTTGATAAAAAGTTATCTTTGGGGATAACTCAAGTTATCAAGTTGTGAGCATAGATCAGGACTTAGTTTTTGAGTTTTATGGGAATGGTTATTATAAGACAGGGAAATAAATGCTCTTAGCTCAGCAGCAGCTGCTTACCCTTGAAGAATAGTGGACTCTGCTTGATCAGTCTCAGCACACCCCAGTTTTACACCTGCTTATTGCAGAAGATGTCACACAGATTTCTGTGAGAAATCTGGGCACTCACAGTGTGCTTAACATGCATCTAAACCTTGATTTTTCCAGCTCTCTCTTCTGCTAGAGGAAGTTGTGTCAGAGATCTGCATCAGGTTACTCCCTGTTTCTAAATTACTGAGATAAAGCTTGAGATAGTTATATATGTGTAATGGTGATGTTGCTTATGTCTCTGTAAAGTAAAATTCTGTATAATAACTGAATTACAAACATTCTTGTTCAAAAGTATGTACTAGATTGTCTTCAACATTTATAGAATAAGGAAGTGAAATGAATGGCAATTAGCGGGAATGCTGCTAGGAAATAATGTGCTTCATTCAGTCAGATTTCCTGAGTGTAGCTGTGGTGTATTTGTCATCTGAACATACAGCCTGCTCTGTTTAAGACTTCTGTATGACATGAGATAGGCAAGAGCCATTTATCTGGAAAATAGAGGATAATCACATTATTAATATGGAATATACACCAAAAGTCAGGTTTATTTCTGTACTACTTTCATCATCTTCTGTTCTTCATTAAACTGACATGTAGTTTGGTAAATGCAGTGAGCTTACCTCTGAGGAGCAGTTCTAATTAGGAACTCATCAAGACGTTTCTGATTAAAAGCATGTTTGATCTTTGGTTTTACTCAGTTTTTACAAAGGAGAAGTGACTGTTACAACATCTCTGCTGCATTTTGTAGTGTGCCTAAATTCCTTCCTATGCCTAAGCCAAGATTTTGGTCTTTCATAGTTATATTTGGTAACTTCATTAAAATAAGTAGACCCTGCATATCTGAAAAGTATTGTTATGTTTGTGAAATCAAAAGGGGAATATTCAGCATGTGAAGGGGGCGTTTGGAGTAAAATTTAAAGTCTTGAAAATATATTATAAGGAGTAAACCAGTCCCAAGCAGCTGGTCTCGATGCTCTTTATGGGTCCCTTACAACTCAAGATCTTCTATGATTGTGATTTGTGATTGCACAGGGCTTTGCACAAGAGCTCTCCTACGGTAGTTTTTAGTGGATCCCAAAATAATTGCAGCAGCTGCCCTTCCTCCATGTAAATACCTTGATCTTAATCTATTGCTAATTTCGTAAGTTAATTTTAGCTTATATTTTGGGTGACAGTCTAATGGTTTTTAAGGATTATACTTACATGCATCAGCCTTGCAGCAATATCCGTTCATATGTGGGTGTAAATTATGTAACACTTGATCTGCTGCCTGCGAAAAGCAGAGCCAGGGTTTCATCCTTCACTGTGTGAAAAGTAGAGAGAGCCTTGGCTGCCAGATTCCCATCTAACTTCCCTGAAAGGGGAGAGGCCCCAGGGCTTAGCCAGTGCCCCAAGACTTGCTGGGTCTGGACGTCTAGGACCTTCATCTGTATGAAGATCATGGTAAAGCATTGCATTGTTCAGGATCAGTTTTCAGCTCCAAATCCAATCTCTATCCAGAAAAGGCAAGAACTTGTGCTGGTGTAAGCTAAGGAAATCGCATGGACCAGCAGAAAGCTTGAGGCTTTTTGGGTTGGTTGCCTTGCCTACCAGCCTGAATCTGGGCAGTTTCAAAGCCTGAGGTGCACACAGAGCTGGAGCTCTTGCTCTTGCCCCAAAGTCCCCTGAGGTCCCACAGCATCTGGCAGCTCCAGCACACGCCCGCTCCTGAACGGGAGAGTGCTCCTCGCGCGTACTGATTGACTGTACAACCCACACATGGCAATTTTTAAAACATTTAAATAGCCTGTCTTCTTTGCTTCATCTTGACAATTGATTTTAATCAGTATTATCAGCTGCTTCAAACACTTAATTCTCTGAAGTGCTATAGCATTCAGCCTCCAGGAGATACCTGGAACTAAGGTGTAGGATCAGCGATGATATCAGTAGTTTTAACCAGAAGAGGTGGCCTGAAGTTCTTGTTTTATCATTCAGGAGCCTACTTGGGCTGCAGCTCTTTGCAGTAGTATTGTCCCTTTTCAGCCCTGTACTATCAGCAGAAGCAAGGTGGTTTCCACGGTGTTTCTGAGGTTCGAACCAGCATAAACCAAGAAAACCTCATCCCCTCCCTCCCACTCCCCCCACTGCTACCATTCCATTGGTTAAAAAAAAGCACTGAAAGGAGTCATATGACTAAGTTATTTTGATACATGGAATGCTGTTTATTTCTGGCTTGTCAATACTTTAGTTTCAATTTGTTTCTAAACCGGAAGTGAAGTACGTAATTGATTTGAATTTGTTAGAAGTTGTCCTGCCATCTGCAAAGTCTGAAGTGAAACAGCACAGGCAGTGGAGCTTTTGAAGGCATTAAAAGAAATCATGTGCTTCTCTATTAATGCTGACTTCTGATTAATATTTTTGGATGACAGTAGAAAATAATATGGTAACATCTGGAAAGCCATAGATATTATTTATCTTCCCTATTGTCATGTTTCTATACTGAAACACATGTTGCTAGGTTTACTCATAAAATAAAGTCTTGATTTTTAAGTGTTTAACACAGCTTCTGATTTTATGCCTGGGGACAATCAAAGGAGTAGAAAGGAGGAGAGGCAAATGACAGCTTATTTGAAGTTAAAGATCTACACAAAATACCACATTAGCTGAAATTACAGAGGGAAAAGCCACATCTTGGTTTTAAACCAAGTGAGCTAGCTCTTCCATGTATTCCCCATACAGCAAGGCCACTGTTAAATCAAGAAAGCTCTTTTCTAGCCTACCACTGCTCCAAGCTTTTAATCTTCTTCAGTGAGAATTACACCCAGCCCTTGTTATGAAGTGCTCAGTTGGGTCCCTGGTTACCTTCAGGAGATGCTCCAGGTTACCTCTGCAGGCAGACTTCTTCCCCTCCCCTTTGGAAATATGCCATCCAGGCTCCTTTTTATCAGCTGCTCTCCTCTGTCCCCAAAAGCAAACCCTTTTTTATTCAACCCTCCCACTCTTTTCTGCCTCTCTCACTCCTCCAGGAGTGCCTGTGCAGTGCCCAGGCTGCTCTCCACAGTGAGCTGTTTATTCGTGACTTTTTTTTCCACTGCAGTGATGGGGAGGTCAGGGTGTGACATATAACAAAAAACAGAGGAGCAATGTGCGTCGTCTTACCAACATGACTGATCTATGTGGTTTAATTGCTGCATAAAATATGCAAAAGCACTTCAGGTCATTTAGAAAAGTTGAGGTGTTTACAGGAAAGTAGAAATTGAGCATAAAAAATAATTACACTTTTCTTTCTTCACATTAATGACTATTCAGAAGAGCTTTTTAAATGTGTCCGTATATGGGCTTTAAGCATTCATTCCACATCAGTATTTCACCTTTTTCCTTAAGTGATTTCTGTATTCCTACTAACCAGCAATCATTTTGTCTGAATCTCATTTCCTCATAATAGCAAACCCATCAATCTCTGCTTTATTAAACAGGGAAGCATGCTTGGAAGCCAGAGCACTCAGATTTGATCAAAGATGTTATGCAAACCATTGATTTTAATTTACAGCAATATCCACTTCTTCCATTATTAACAGCTTCGAATTACTGAGACTGAATAATTAACAAATATTCCTGCTTGATGGTAGATTATTCAAAAGGCAGATGTACAAAAGCACAGCCCAGATGAACATCCTTCCTGCACCTCCAGTGATGCATGCAGCTCTTTGATGTTCCCCAGGAGAGCAGTGCAACAGGGCATTGAGAGAAATAGTCTTTGGAGACATCTCCCAGATGCTTCCAAAACTATTATCACAACAAATGCTCCACAGACAAGTGTGCCATTGACCTGCTGGTCTCTGGTCAGAGCCCTGGGCTGTGGCCAGCCAAGTCAAATGATCCAGGCCAGGATGCCACCACTTTTAGGGCAGGACTGCCTGTGTACACCAGATGGGAAATGTGGGTTTCAAACATTGCCCAGCTTCCTGGCTGAAGCTGATTCACCCCTCAGTCTTCAACAGGGCAATATCGGGTGAAAAAGCAGCTCAGTGCTGGACTCCTTTGGCATTTCCAGAGACTTTGATGAGTAAAACTCAAAATCTCTGTGCACCAAAGATGACCTGTGGTGAGGAGTTCTCTTCATTGTCTGTTCACTTGCACAGCTCTTTGCAGCTGATGAGGTTGGAAGGGATGGAGGTCTCCACACTGGGCAATAGGCTTGTTCACTGTAGAAGATGTCTGGGAGCACAGAGCAGATCTAAGTGTTCAACTTCTATTATGGTCCCTCTCCTTCGTGAACACAAATGAGAGGGAAACACCTGGGATTCTTAGAAAAGGAGATGGAAAATACCTGCTTGCAAGAACAAATCTCCCTTCCACCCAAAACCACATCCCTGTGCTCTGGGGTCTCATTGCTTAGCAAAACCCTCCTGAAATTCAGTGTCAATCTTCTGCACCAAAGCACTGGACTCAGGGCATCCTGACACCCAGTGCCATTCCCTGGGCAGCACGGCTGGCAGCCTGAGAGCTGGTGTCCCTGCCACAGGGAGAGGACAGGGGTCTCTCAGCAGATAGCCTCAAAAACCCAGGCCTTCCCCAAAAAAAAAGAGCCAGCAGGCTTGGTTGCCAGCCCTCCTCCCAAGGTACTGTGTAGTGGAGTAGGAAGCCCCCTCCATGGCCAATGACCAGCTCACTGCTCACCACGGTAGGGCTTAGGGACAAGGGAGCTGTCTCTCCCCCTCTGTACAGGCTGCAGAGTGCAGATGGAAGGTGCTCAAACAGCATAGCGATGAGAATTGTTTAGGAGCAGCAGAAGGACGGGCAAAGCTAGATAAGGCAAATTATAAATCTAACTCTGCCTGGCTCTGTATAAACTAAACCATCATCATCCTCTTCACCACTGTGCCAGCGTGTACGTGCTGCCGTGTGCACACATCCTTTGTGTGGTGATGCTCAGTGAGGTCTGGCGTTGTTTCACAGATGCAGCCACAGAGCAGTGTCAGCCCACTGTGAAGGGTTATTTAGACAGGTCCAATTACAGCTTGGCAGTGAAGGTGCCTTTGATCTCCGCATCCCTGTTGTTCCTCAGGCTTTTCATCCCTCCCAGTGCCCAGTTAGAAGGCCTGTAGCTGACACCTGCCTTGGAAGTTGTTTCTTTTCCATTTCCCCTTGATTTGCATGGTGTCTTCTTCTGGTGATGAACATTATTAGTGTAGGCTCTGGCATTGGTTGTGCCCAAAATAAAGATACTTGGCAAGCATCTGACTTTCCTTAGCTGTGCTGCAGCCATCTGCAGGAGGGCTAGTGATGGTCCCAGGGTGGTCTGTGCAGCTCCTGCAGAGGAGAATCACCTTGTACATCCCACTGTGCACAGCACCTAGGGGATAAGAACTGCTCCCAGCTTCTCATCCTTTTCAAGGGACTTTGCTGCAGTGCAGGTTTGTGTGTCAGCAGCTTCCTACCTCTCCAGACCTCCAATGAAGGACTTCACTTCTGAGTAAAATGAGGTTTTTCAGATTGGATGTATGTGGAGATGGATGAGAGAGGGAGCGTGATTTCTAGCAGGGAGAAGGAGTGACGTCCTATTGGAGGAGCAGCCATGTGGCCAGTGACCAGTTCTGTAAGGTGGCTTGTGATTTTAGAATTAGGATAAAGAATTAGATGCCAATAACGTTTAGTTGAGGAAACAACCTCTGTATGCAATGTAGGGTGGTCACTGGTGATTGAAAAGCACAGAAACTGATGCCATTTGCTTGTTTTGCCTTTATCATGTTACTATGAGACAAAGGAAGAATGCTGCCCAGAGACAGTGTTCACCATGTACTTAGATCTGAAAGACAGACCAGAGAGAGACTGGCAAAAGAATCCACCCAAAGCTGTTATACACAAGCCTGCAGTGATGCAGCCCTTTGTGTCATGAGAGACCATGCAAGGGAGGCACTGCTATACGCATGTAGGCATTTCATCTTCTACAGGCCATTACCAGACAAAATGGTAGATGGGGAGGATCCTTTAGATAAACAGGAGTTTTATTGTGGCAGATGGGAGGTAGCATGGCTGGATCAGTGTAGGCAAATTGCAGGCAGCAATTGCAGTGTAATTGCAAATACTGCAGACACAAAATTCACTCATCGCAGGCATTGTCTAGGAACTAATGACTGAAGGTGTCAGCAAGCCATACTCTCTGACAAAAACTGGGAAAGCAACATTTAGTTCAGACAAAGCCTCGTTGACATTTCCAAATGCACTGAAGGATTTCTCTAGAGCTACCGGCTTCTTGGAGGCTTAACTGCCGTCATTGAAGTTGTGCTAAGTTCAATAGACAACTTTTTCTAATTAAGTGCAAAGTCTTTCAAATGCTAAATAAAAACACACCTTGACTTTGCCTTTTTCCTGTCTTAGCATCTATAATTAGCTTGCACAAAAAATAAGTGTCTTGCTGGCTGACCCCTTCAACATAACCCCAGAGACCTTCCTACATTAAGCAGGAGTGGATTTACTGACATTAGCACTGAAAACGAGCAGAACAAAGGAAACAGAAGCAAAAGGAGCCTTTGCCTCTGGTCTGACATCATTCCAACACAGGACAAAACCTGCTTCCTTAGGTACCCTTCACCCAGAGCCACCCGTACCGCCTCTCCTGGTACACTGCTACCCCAGCAACCCACCTCCAGAAAGACGTGTCTGGCAGTGCTCAGGGATTTTTTTGCCTGAAAACCTTATAGAGAGGTGGGCTACACCTAATTGCCCATGCTATGTGACATTTATTAGTCTCTTAGCTTTAACGCAGGAGATCATCTGGAATTAAAAAGTTCCCTGTGCTCTCACAGGTGAGAAAGTGTAGAGACACACATTTATGAAGTTAGGATATGCAGTTGACCTCGACCTCTTTCTTATTACAGCCATGTTGGTTTTGAGCCTGCCTATCTCCATCGTGCTGTATTGCTCTATGAAACTAGAGTGAGGCCAGGGCATCTCTTTTCCTCTTTCATATTTGCTCATAAGCATCCTTATCTATCTGCATGAACCTATACCCAGTAATGTATTTCCTTGTATAACACTGAAAATCAAAGAATTTGATAAGAAGATATTGTTCACACTCAATATGAAGAGTCCAGCTCCAGCAGGCTGCCACCTGACCCAGTGGTGCAACTGCCAGGGGGCAATAAAGTCATACTCAAAGTATCAGCACTTTTAGGGACAAAAATGAAGGTTGTGATTAAGTGGATGTTCCGCAATGCAGGCTCAGGTTCCTCACTAGAAGCTCATTAAAATTGCACAGGTAGTGGAGGCAGGACCTCAGCAGTCGCTAATGTTTTTCAGCTTTGCCAAAATCAGGGAAATGCAGTAAGATAAAGTGTAAAAGTCTGGAATGTATTTAGTAAATAAAAGTGACCCCAGGGGATGTCAAAGTAAAACAGAATAACAGTTCGATTTTTCAATTACGTGAAAGATGTCCCAACATTAATCCTGGATGCTTGGTACACTGTGAAGAAATTTCCCTGCTGAATTAGTGGCAAGTGCTGCTCTTAACGGCAGTTTATTTCTAGCCACACTTGGTAACATGAAAAAACACCCATTCTCACCCTTGTAATGTAATAGGGAAAGTAATGCAAGCAGTCAGAGGTTTAGGATGCATTTTGTTCTGGATACATAATTAAAAATAGCTTTAAAGGAAAAGTGGCTCAAAATTTTGTAATAAAACTAATTTTATGTGGAATTGAACACTAGTTATTGCATGCTGTGTATTACTTTCCTGCTTTGCAGGCTCAAAAAAAATCCCACCCAGCAAACTAATTTTGAAACATTTAACAAAACATTTGTAGAAATACAGACTTAAAATTTATGTCCAACAGTGTGTTTTCGTGTTATCCTTCCTTTCTCTTTTCTGTTTCTTCATTGGCTGAAATAAATTGCTATCAGGGTGGGGAGAAATGGGGCCCTTCCTTTAAAATTTTTTTAAATTTTCTTTTCCATAACTCTGGAAAAGTTGCCGGGGGTGTGGGGGTAGTTGGGGGGGGTAAGGGGGAAGCCAGACTGCCTCTTGTTCTGTGGCACAGAGTGAAAGGAAGAGAGAACAAGAGAAAAGATTATGTAAAAGATTTCAAAATTTCAAACATTAATTTGAAATAGATATGCTCATACATATTATGAGCATATTACATATATATATATATGAGCATAGATTATGATATAAAATGCTCATCTTGAGGAAAACTTTGGGAAAAAATGGAAAAATTAAGGAAACAAAATGTTCCTGCTTACTGCAGAGATGCTGGACTAGATGTGGGGCTGCTGCTCTCACGCTCAGCAAGACGAGTGCCCATGCCTGGCACCGCAGCGCTGCCCGGGCCATCCTCCCCTCTGACACTGCAACTTCTTTTCTCTTGTTTTATCTTCTGTGTGCTCCCCAGTTCTAGTGAGGGCTTCGGCGTAGCGGAGAAGATCGTGCTGCTCACCTTCATCTCCGCCGTTATACTGATGGCCATCCTGGGCAACCTGCTGGTGATGGTGGCCGTGTGCCGGGACAGGCAGCTCAGGTGAGCCCACCCAACTGGCTGCTTCCCGGGGAAAAATACCCACCTAAAAAGCTGGGGGCATGCCCTGCCACGACGAGGGGTGTCTCTGGCCATGCATTGCACCGTGGTGGTGTCACACTCACCTTCATGCAGCCCACTCGGATTTACACCATGGCGGTGGCATAATTTGACTACCCATCCTCTACATTTTTAATGCTCTCCATGTGAAAAAGCAGATAAATCAATGAAAACCAGAGCTAAGCAGCAATTCCTTGGAGAAGCAGGTTGGCCTCTACCCCTTTTCCATCTCCAGTTTCCTAACAAGCCCATCAGAAAACCACACAGGTCAAGGTCCCATTGCAGTTGTGCTGCACTTCTACAGCTTGGCAAATTGCTGCCAGTTATTTGGGGGCACATGGGCAAAACTGCTGTCTCCAGGCTTGCTGCTACCCCCAGGAGTTGTCAGACCATCCTCAGGAGCAGAATGAGATATTCAACAGCCTCTATTCATACTTTGCGTGGGATTTTTAATGGATTTAATTCTATTTTATTGTTATGATTTAAAAAGTACCCTTGAAGTTAAAATTACAGCTTCAATCTAGATTCTTCTCAGTGATTTCTGGAAGGATTTTCTCAATTTACAAGTTAAATTAAAGTTCCCTTCCTCCACCCCAAACCCTCCAATGCAAGCTGTGAGGCTGAGCCACATGCAGAGGCCTGTGAGCATCTATTTGCCTCTTCCACGTGAGCAGAAAGATGTGTTCACTTAGGGAACGCGGTGGGTATTTAGCTGTCTAAACCAGGAACAAGCTAGGGGTGACCGTATAAAGTGAGGAGTGTGTTAGAGAGGACCTTTTACTGTGATAGGGCAAATTAGACCCAAACACCACCTGAAATCTCCATCCACATGTAGAGGATGCACTGGAAGTATTCCACCCTAATTTTATGGTCTATCTTGCAGGAAAATCAAAACCAATTATTTCATTGTTTCCCTTGCCTTTGCGGACCTGCTGGTGTCAGTGCTGGTGATGCCCTTTGGAGCCATTGAGTTGGTTCAGGACAACTGGATCTATGGAGAGATGTTCTGCCTGGTCCGAACGTCCCTCGACGTCCTGCTCACCACAGCATCAATCCTACACCTCTGCTGTATCTCGCTGGACAGGTATGAACAGAAGAACGTAGAGAATAATGGAGGTTGGACTAGATGACCTTTGGAGGTCCCTTCCGACCCAAACATTCTATGACTCTTAATAATTCTAGCTGTTCTAACTTCTTTCAGGGCTGTTGCTTGTCAGCAGTAGCCGAAGGGCAAAAATGAACCTGACGGGATACACAGAGCAATAAATCTCTCCCAGTAGCTGATTTTGGAGAGAGCTCCCTGAATCCTCATCAGTGTAGAAAAACTTGGAAAAGAATGAGATTTTTATCAATAGGGCAAATCAGTTTCTCAGCTGTTTTGTGGCACCGCTCTGTTTGCGTTACTGATCAGACGTGGCAATGTTTCTTCTAGAAAGTAATGAAAAGGAACCTTAAAAATGTATCCAAAGGCAAGACCTGCAGCTGTTGCAGATGGAGGTGCGTCGTGCGCAGGACGCTGTCCTAGCAGGGACGTTGCTCTCATTACAATGTCAAGGGTTGCTCCCTGCCAGGGGCTGCAGGGGAGGCTTGGCTGGTGAACGCCTTGATGTGTTGTGCTGAGCCCTGTCTTCCCAGGGACTGAAACACTAGATTAACTGCCTTTCTCTCTCTTGTCAGAAAGAAATTTGACATATCTTTAAAGTGTTATCAGAACTGCTCTTCCTGCTGTTAGCAGCAATACAGACAGATGAAAATTGATAGGACTAAATGACACATTTTGGCATATATTACTAGATCATAAGCAGAAAGAGCAAAAAGAGCAACCCCCCTCATATTTTATGGGCTGTTTTTCTAAGGCAACCATTTGCACATTTGCTATCTGCTAGCAAGGAGGTAAATAAAGCCGGTGAAAAGGGTGTGTGCATAGGCTTTGTGGGAGATCCTAAAACCTTACTTTTCTTTCAAAGTTTTCTTGCAGAATTAAAATGAAGCCAAAATCCTAAATAATTTATGGCAAACAATTCTGTTTTACTGCTGTCTGCAGTGTTTCAGGGTAAATGGCAGAACTTTCCATACAGAACAGCAAGAATTTTTCACAGGATAAACACTTAAGAAAAAAAAAACATTTTGACCTGCTATTTCAGTAAGCAATATTTAGAGCTTTCATTTCAGTTCTGATCAGAGATTTCAACACTTTTAAAAATATTATTTAGTACTAGTAATATGGCCAAAATGACCGTAATCATTCTTGTCATCATAACAATTGATACTTAAATAACATCTTTCATCTGTACCCAGCCAGATTTCAAAAGATACTTGATTAACTTCTCCACTGATGGGGAGCACCTCTTCTTTTCATGGAAGAGAGGGGCACTGGCACATGCAGTATCATATCCAGAGAGAAGATGATGAGTAATAGTTACAGTGTATTTCCTCATCTGGAAGTTCAAATAGGTGGGACACAAATAGGAAGCTCATTATCTTAAAAACGTTGACAAATTGCCACTTTGAGCCCATTATCGTAGGCACTGTGCTCTAGATGTGGCCTTATTATATAAAATGTTGGGGTTTGGTTTTTCAGACTCTTAATTAAATGTAGGAGGTTGTGTAAAGAAGGGAACAGGAAAGGAAAATACTGTTTTTTTTCCCCCCTCCCTCACTCCCTGATTTTTGACATCCTCAGGGGATGGAGATGTGGGGTGCACAGAAGGGAGGTTCCCTCCTTTCTCCTGCCTATGCCACCCTTTATCACATCACAAGCTCCTTCTCCTGCTGCCTGTACCCATCAGTCCCCATGTTCCTTGGACAACCTCAGTTGGGGGTGGCAAAGGGGTTTGGGGCAGCCTTAAGACCACAGCTGTCGAAATGCGTGGCTCAGGGTTCACTCTTTAGGAATACAAAACAGAGATCACAGTTCTGCACAGGAAGATTTTCTTTATGTAAACAGCCTTGAGCCAGAGTACACAAGCACCCAGCTCAGTAGAAGGAACTGGAAAAAAAAATCCTAAACCACGATAGCTGAGATTATTCTGTACACAGTGAAACATACAGAACAGAGTATGAACACTTGGAGAGGACTACAGCTCTGCTCTTCTGTGCCCTTTCATTCTCTGGCCCAATGAGTCTTGAATTCCCTCTGCCAGAGTCAGAGCTGCCATAGCAAAGGCTGAGCCTTGCTGCCTACAGGAATGCATAGACAGGGGTTCCTCTGTCTTTTGGACCAAGAGAAGTAGGGAGCTGTGCCTGAGGACCCCCACCTCATCCCTTCATCCCAAGCCAACGCTTTTATCACTAGAATGCTACACAGAAGAGGAGAAGGACTGTCTTGAAACAGAGTAAGAGCTGTAGCCGTGTTTTGGACGAGATGTTCTCTCGGCTTGTTCCGTTTGTGTTCTGAGAAGGTTTTGGCAAAGTGCAGCATCCCCTTGCACTGGGGTGGGTCTGAGTGTGATGGGCACCTCACTTGAATGAGTTCCACATTGGCATCACTCTGTTTAAGTGATAGAATTATCCTGCTTTTAAAGATTTCTCCTTAATGAGTGCGTATTTGAACCTGTTGCTTGTCCAGAAGCATTCTTTCTATTTCTTCAGGGTTAGAAAGATTCTTTAAATTAGAAGAAAAAATAGACACACACACAGAGGCTAAAAACCCACAACATCCACTAGTCTTGATGCCAAATTCATTGGAAAAACTGATTATGGCTCTGAATTTGAAGGAGCTGGAGATTATCTTAAGTGTCACAGCAAAATATTCTTCTCAGAAAATGCCTGTAAACATCTTCCTCGTGAACACACTGACAGAGGTAAACCTGCCAATATTTGTCAACCCCCAATATTGGCCACGTTAGACTAAGCAGCAGCCAAATTTCTTGTGAAGAGCAGGAGGGTGAATTTGTTACTGAGTGATGGGTGTGCTGAAAACCTCTGCAGGTTCAGGGGTGAGGGAGCAGAGCTGCACTGTTAGGATACAGAAACACAGTGGCAATTTTTGACAGCTGACAAACTTGAAATTGCCAGATGTCAAGGAATTATTTGAGGACATACAGATACTTCTCTTTCACATGTGTTTACCATACATGTGCTGTGCTTTACTCTCCAAGAGCAAAAGAGAAGAGAGAGAGCAAAGCTCAAAGAGAGAGAGAAAGGGTTCTCCAAGCTGGTGGATGCGTGTGACCTGACGTGGATAATTATTGCAGCCTTTATAATTTGTTTGCTGCTTTCACAATGAAGAATGGTGCCTCTGCGAACTAGCTGCAGAGCTGATCTAAAGTTTAGGTAGTTCTCTGGTACTCTGTTTTTCTTGTTTGTCTTCTCAAAGTGGCTTGAGATTTTGTTAGAGCAATGACCACCACATACAACACCATTAGCAGAGTACTAACAGCAACATCCCTGAGACAGGTTACTCCTCTCTACAGGCACTTGAATTTTCCATAGAAACTTTTCTTTATCATCTAATCTCTACAAGGTGTATATATAACTCTCCTAGCCACTCAGTCTTGCTGCAGAAGTTCATCTTGGATAGTATTTTGACTCCATGACTAATTCAGAGCTTTGTTACTGACAAGAAAAAAGCCAATATTTCATATTAGACATTTCATAAGGTGTGTTTCTTCCCCCAGTACAAAAAGGCACAGTTATGTCTGTGTTTGCTGACAGTGTCAGCTGAAAGAAAGCCCAAGATCTCTCTGTCTCATGTGAAGAGGAGAATCCCAAGTCATCTACATGGCTTTCATCACTTTCTGTTTGATCAGACACCTCAGTATGAATCTGGTTGAGCCCCAAGACTACAGACTTCTCGGTTCTCCCAGGACAAAATGCCAGGTTCAGACCACCCATGATGGTGCTCGAGACAGACCAAGGTGCCTCTGTAGCACTGGTCTAGCTCTTCTGAACTGCTGTAAATGAAAATATGATGGAGGTAGGTCAGTCCCTAGTCATCTTCCTCTCTTAAAGCTATATTTCTTTCTCTGATTGATTGACTGACTGATTAATGTGACTTTCAAAATGCAACTTAGTAGGACATCAGTAGGGTACTGTAGCCATTGCTGAAGTGGTTTAACATCCACCTGGACATTGTCATTGAGCACAGAAACTGTCCAGATATGACCAGGAATTTCTGTGCTAATTCAGGAGCCCTTTTGTGTCCCAAGCAGTCTGTTTAAAAGACTTGCTTTCTTCCTGAATTACCACTGTACATGTTATTTTACATTCCTGCAGTACTTGCTCACTGGCACTCTCTGGCAGCCTGATCAGGGAAATTGGAAAACATGTAGAAAAGCAATTGCTTTCCACCATACAAGCAGCAGACCCAGATGCCTACAGATCTAAAATGTGATACGCCTTATCTAACAAATCAGGTATAAGCATTCACAAAGACAAAGGCCATTTTTTTTTTTTTTTTCCCTCCTGGGCCTGTTAATAATTTTCTGTTTGAAATGGAACCCCTCCATCTCTCAGAGGAGACATTTGGATAGAAAAAGACAGGGAGAATGTAGACATTTTGATTTTGACCCTTACCGCATCCCTAACGATGTGCCATGGTCTCTTCCTTGCTGCATTGAGTGGGATATCACACTGGGACTATGTCATGCTGTGGGTCACCTGGAGCCAGTGACAGTCCCACTTCACTCCTGTATCCCTTTCACAGAGGTAAATAATTTTTGTTGCCATGAATTTGGCAGCTGTTCCAAACTTCGGCAAGCAGGACAAGAGGAATTTTCAACACAGCTTGGGTGGAGCAGGGGATACAGAATAATAGATCCATATTTCATACCAAAAAAAGGCTAAACTCCACGTTTTAAATCTGCCTTTTTCTCTTTCCCAGTGTACCAGCCCCTTGCCGTGACTGTCCTGGGAACATCACTTTGAGGTGTGTTTTGGTCTGTGATCATCCTGAGAAGGGCAAGGAGAAATTTCCACCTCACTTCATGTCAGTGCTAGAGAGGAAAAGTGGAAACATCCACACTTCAGTCACATTTGAATAAACACAAGTACAAAAATTTTCAACATTCCTCCTCTTTCTTGAGTACTTTGTCAATTTTTAAAATCTCTTTGCAGACTGACCTCAAAATGTTATGCTGATCCTGTTGCACGTTTGTTAAAATATGGGAACCTGACATCAGGGTTTAGTAGCCATTAATGACTTGACAGAGTAACCGTCCTCTAACCCCAATGAGCAGTGTGCCCAACACGTGCTGCTCACATCTGGGATTTACAGGCTAGCAAAGTCTTCTGATTTCCAACTGCTGTGCCAGATTTCCCCTTTGGGACTTGGACTATGGGCTTTCAAAGAGTATCTCTCCCTTATCCTGTACAAACATGAGTTGAGATTTGAAAAGACTTCCAGACAGCTTAATTTTTGCAGAATTCTGTGATCAGACCCAAGAAACTTTCAGGTCAGCTCAAAATACTCTGATATGAATAAGAGCAACATCTCTTACATGTCTGTCTTTTCATCTCTTGTCTGCAAACCCTCAGACCTAGACTTTAAAGGTTGCTAGCTGAGACAATTTTTGGTTGTTTTTGTTTGTTTGTTTGTTTGTTTGTTTTTCAAAGTGAGAACTGTCTCCCAAATAGTGTTCAGAGGACAGAACAGATGAGGAGATAGTGATGGATGGCCCTAAGAACTTCAGAGCAGGTAGATGAATGCCTGGGTTTCTGTACAGGGAGGGTTGATTCAGCCCATGCTTGACTTGTTCTCCACCACCACTGCTCCACCCATCCTGGCAGCTGACTTGGAACCAAGGCCCTTGTGTTCCTTCACACTTCATGGGAGTACGCTTCTTCTAGCTGGTGCTTCTGTGATTCAAATGTTTCCTGCCTTTTGTTTTATTTCAAGCCATCCAACTGTGGGATTTTTTTTTTTAGAAAACTGGAAGGTTAATGTAATCCTGAGGACTCAATTTGGAGAGTCATTCTCTTCAACATTTTCAGAAAGTGTTGCTTGAAGAGACTTTTATCTGATAATACCTTGTGTGTGTTTCCATTACTGCCTCTGAAAAAGAAAAAAAAAGGCTTTAATTCTCAGAGGCATTTGAGAAAGTCACAGGATAAACTGATCTTACTGGTCAGACACAGGGAGCAGAGTACTGCAGAGACTTAGAGATACCCTCAGTCTCATCTGAAAAAGTGTTTTTTCCAAGGTATCAGAGATATCACAGGGCTCACTGAATCAATATTTTGCTGCTACTGGGTTATGCTTTTTCATCACCTCTTTGGTATTCTAATATAAAAGAAAGATTTAGCCTTGAATTATTTATATATTGCATGTTTTATGCATACATTTCTATTCTTTGTGCCTATGCAATAAAAATAATTGCACTGCATATAAATAGACCCAGAAGCTATGAGAGAGTCTCCAAATACAGTTAACCTGTCAGGAAAGGCAATTTTCTTCTCCAATATTTGCAGTGAAATTTGCAATACAATTACTTCTCAAAGTCTTGGGGAAAAGAGAAACAAACAGGTCCTAAATGTCTTTATTCTTGGGCTTAGACGGCACCTCTGCTTGTCATGCAACCAAAACATCCTGCACCCTCTCTCTGCCTCCTCCAGCTCTCCTGACTGTGTTGCAGCTGGTGAAGCTCTCCTCCAAGTCTGTGTCTAGTGGGCAATAGGTACACTGCCTGGTGTGTTGGAAACACTTGCAGATCTGCTGTGTAACACGCAGCCCTAACTGCGTGTTTGTGTATTCAACACTAGTCTTAGTGGAATTCAAACATACTACATAATCACTGCTAAATAGAGGCTAAACCAAAGCAGATGTATCCAAAGAGTGTTGGAGCACCAGAGTGACAGATGCTCGTTGCACCATTTACAAACATTAATTAACATTAATGTACTGTTCAGACATCAAATTAGCACAGTCCCTTGAGAGAGGTGATGTTTTGGATTCCCAAACCCCACTGCTCTGCAGAGGCAGTCGGTCTGGAGGAGAAGCCCTCATGCTGCATGGGGTAGGAGGGCAGGTGGGTGGGGGCACAGAAATGGTGAGGTTTGGGTGGTTGCTGGCTCTGCTTTCCCTGCCAGGTGCCTTCTTGTGCCCAGTGCCCCATCACATGGCTCTCCATGCTTGCCTCTTTTGCATGGTGTTACAGCTGATTCAGCCAAGGCACGGAGGAACTGGCTGGCTTTGCCAAAGGGTGCCTGGGACACAGGGGGGCCTGAGGTTGGGAGCATGGTGTCTTCCCCAAAGATGGAGAGAAAGTAGCTGTGCCCTGTGGTGCTCTGCAAAGCATCTGCCAGCTGGCCAGCAGCTGGGGGAGGTTACTAGTGGGGAGACTAGGTCCTAAACAGCTATCAGTGAGGAATGCTTAGGCAGTCAGCAATCTGATGACATGACACAAATTCCAGCTACAGTTTTGAACCAAGCCATAAATCCCCCATGCCCTTTTCAACTGGGAAAGCATCTGATCTCATACAGCTCCCAGGAGCTCAGGTGGAGGGACAGAGAGGTGCACGGGGAAGGGCTGAGTGAGGGCAAATGGAGCCCACCCGTGAGGGCTGTGGGACGTGACACATGTCACTCTGGAGTTATCCCTGTAGGCTCTCGGCTCAGCAAGAAGACTAACACGGCGTGTGCAGAGTTCAGGTCTGAGAGTATTAGGAGGCATCACAGAGCAGATGGTCGTGGCACAGCCTGAGGGATGCGCTGCCCTTTGTTAATCTTTACAAACCCTCTAGAAGGATGATCATTTATTTTGCCACTGTTGCTGCCAATAACCCTCCACACACACCAACCCACAGGAGGACCATGGAGGAGTCCTCTATCTCCATTTGGCAACATACATTTGTTTGTATTGCTAGCTAAATTTATCCAGTTCCAATTAACTGTTCTCTTTAGCATTTTTCTCAGTGTAATTATCTCAACACCAGCAAGCCATTGTTTTTCTAATAAGAATTTAATTTTGTTAGATATAATAATTTTAGGATTGTTTTTGGGGGAACCAGCAATGCATAACTTTGTTTTATTTGGCACAGTCAGAGATTGTAGCTTACTTGCTCAGTGGGAAAAAAAGAAAACAGAAAGAGCTGTTCTCTCCAATAAAAATTATAAAAATCTAGTTATACAGAGGGCAGAATCTGGTTCTACTGAAATATCAGCAAAGTCAGTAGTGCTCTTTTAATTTCACACAGACACAAATAAATTGAGCTCCTAGGTCCTTGGAGTTCATCACTTGGTCAGAGTTCAGCTAAAGACTCTGGCCAAGTCTGGATTCACTGAGGAAGAGGAGGAGTGTACAAAACCACACTCAGATGTGGGTTGTTTGGAGTGTGCCAAAAGTAGAGCTCTAAAAAGACAAAGAAGGAGATTTTCCAGACCAGCCAAATCCTTATGTATAACTTGCGGCCTGCAAGGAGAAGCAGCATCTCTCTTCTGGAATAAGTGTCCCTGTCATCCCTTCCATCAGTGGAGTTCAGTGTCCTCAGGCTGTGAGCCGGCTGCCTGGGGAGCCTCAGGGAGCCGCTGGAGTCTGGCTGTCTCCTGTTGCATTTCTTTGGACTCTATCTCCTTAGGAACTCACAAACAAATCATTCCCACCTCGGTGTTTTAAGTCATGGTTTAGCAGACATACAGGCACAGAGCCACTATGGGCATGTGTGTTGCAACCTAACTTTGGGCGAGAGCTTGTAGCACCTACAGTTTTCCCACTCTCTTGTCTTCTTTTTTCTACATTGTTGAAGAGGGGTAAAACATGATTCAGTATGAGTACTCAGTAATTTTTCCTTGGCTCCTTTTGGCCCCAGTGATGATAAAACATATGGTATGCATATAATTTTGCACATGCACATGATACCAAATGGTTTTAAATGTGGGCCACCCACAGAACCAGTCTGTTTAGTAAAGGTGGGTGTGTATTTGTCTGTGGTATCTAAGTTGCTTCTTTCAGGGTAGCGTCTACATACCCATAGCTCAAACAAAATTGTATTGCAAACCAGGGAGATATTTCAATTTTTCTCCGAGAGCAAGCAATTATTTAATGCAGCTAAGTAATTATATTTCTGTAATGCCCAGAAGGCAAGTAAAGAGCAGCAGTGTGTTTAGAGCATCACTAAGCTCTGGAGGTCCTTTAGAGCTGAGGACTCCAGGACTGCTCTCTGGAGATGTGCCCAGGGCAGCTGTTCCACTACCATGGGCTTGAGGAGGTGCTTGGATGTCAAGGCTGATGGGTGCCCAGATGTGCTGCATGCTGTACCACTGCTCACTTCTCTTTAACCACAGAAAGTGGTGTATGATATTGGCCCAGGTGGTTATCCTGATTCTTGGACTTTTGATTTCAGTCTTGACAACACATCCCAGTCACAAATGGAGTCTCATTGTATTGATGCTTGATGAGTGTGCAGAAAGTCACTGCCACAAATAGTTGTCCTTGTTATGGATCATAGCTCAGTTATGATGGTGGCAGATCTAGGTCACCAATGTGTTGAAATGTTGATTCTTGGTCTTTCCTTTCTTGTCTACAAGAACTTAAAAGCTATAAACTTGTATTAACCACAGCTGCCATCAGAAGTTGATGGGCTTTTCAAGAATATTTTTTTTTCTACTTTTCTTTTTTCCTGGAAGAAAGGCAGGGTATGACACAAGGAGTGTGTGTGTATGCATAGGATTTTTCATACAGGCAAAATGGCAAAAACAAACAACCATGATTTTTGACATTTATATTTCCATAAAAGCCTTGGGCCAACAGCAGATTCAGCATTTGGTTGTACCAGGCAAGAATATAACTGAGGTTCATTTTCTGTCTGTTTTCTCTTTGGCTTCACAGCTTTCCTCTTATCTGCCATCTCCTGTCTTCACACATACACGAGTTTAACATTAGACCAGCTGTCCATGATCCTACTGCTGAGGAACGTGATATTATGTCTTCTCTACCCAAAGTGCTGAAGGCTGTTAAGTACAAATGTGTGCCTGATGTACGCTCCTCAGGCATTTATACCTACTTTCTGGGTTTATGTGCAACTGTAAAGAGAAGCTCGCTGGCAGGCAAAGCACCAATCCTGTTGGGAAAGGATAAAATATTGCACTCTTACAGCCCATGGGCACTGTATATGAGTGCCTGCAGCAGTTCCTGCTGGTGAGCCATGTAGGAGTATGGGGGAAATTGCCCTGCAGACCAGGGCACTGAATCACTGAACTTTCTGTGGTATTTATAGCTTGGGTGAACATAATAAAAGTGCACTTGCATCCTCTCTGAGATGCTGGGAGAGTGTTTGTAACTGTCCTGGTTTTGCTGGGGCAGAATCCCAGCCCAGCCATGCTCTGCAGGCCGTTAGCAGTTTGGAGTCAGCCAGGGCAGCTGCCCCGAGCTGCCTACAGCTGGATCCCATCCTGTAAATGCCATGCTCAGTATAAAGGGGGAAGCTTGTGGAAGAAGGAGGCAAGCTGTGCTTGGGCTGCTCCTGACTCTGCTTCTCTTCCTTTTTCTGCCTTTTCCTGATCCAAGGACTGCATTCCTGTTTATTGTGACCACCATACATTTCCTGGGCTGAGTATAACTTTGTTTACTTTACACTGGTGTTGGTGTTAGTTTGGCTGTTTCATTAAATGTGTTTCCACTTCAGCCCATGAGTCTCCCTTCCTTTACCCAATCCCTCTTCTCTGCTGGGGAAGGGACAATGAGTGGTAGAGCAACTGCTAGAGTCTAGCTCTGGATACTGACTACATGTAGACTAAACACATGAGGTCCACTTTTGGGAATTGATCCACTTGGCACCAATTGGTCTCCCCCATATCCATATCACTAGAACTTCCTCTGGAAGATGAGGGAGCATCACATTCATGTTCCTTGAGACAGAGCCTGGGCACCAAACTGTTTCATGGAGCCACCAAGTGACACTGGGCAGGTCATAAATCCTCAGTAGTGAGATATATCTGCAGTGGCCATAAGAGCCATAAGTAAGGCCATAGGAGCTATGGATTTCTTCTTTTGAGACATCTGTAAAATGTTAGCACGTGATTCATTCATGTGGCAAATGAGATATTTGCTATAACTGGTACGGGAAAGAAAAAGTATTATAATAACCTTTGCTTTATGGAGCTACTTGAAAGATCTACAGCTCCAGGAAGGGATTCTTGTATTTCCCCTTCAGCAAGGAATGTCATAACAGAGGTGGAGGAGAGAACGTGTTTCACATCATCTGCTTTGCTGTAGGTAACAGGGAAGTTAACATTTTCAAGGAACTGCAGAAACATGGGTCTTGACTGATAATAGTAAGAATTAATATTTAATTCAACCTGGTCATCATATTAATCATATGTATGTACTACATTTTATATTCATCCATCACACTGTCATACCAGTACATAGTAGTTATTCTTTATGAGCAGAGGAAAACAGCTTTAGGTTGCAAGGAAGGAGAAACGTAGAATAAGAAAATGTCTTTATTTCAGCTTTTGACTAAAACTATTGATAATCTTAGAGATCTAATTACTTTTTTCCTCAGTGAATAAATAGCTGCTTAAATGCCCAAACCATCA
Source organism: Merops nubicus (assembly GCF_000691845.1). Classification (NCBI taxonomy): domain Eukaryota; kingdom Metazoa; phylum Chordata; class Aves; order Coraciiformes; family Meropidae; genus Merops; species Merops nubicus. The sequence continues at coordinate 91,411 of NW_008625701.1, read as the reverse complement.
CATACATCAAGTCACCAGCTCCTGCGAAAATTGGTGTGACTTAAATGACTTCTGTTAGCATATACAGATTTCTATTATGTGACCCTTGGGGCCATTGAATGGGGATCCTGCTGAGCTATGGAAAACTGATGGTGTGCTTCTCTGCCTCCCTCTCCATCAGCAGAATTCTCACCCACGCTCTGATTGTGGAACCCTGATAATGGTGCAGGACAGGAGGAACCCAGCTCGACTTTCTGAACATAAGGGAAGTCACAGTAGCAGCAGTTAGCAAAAAATATATATCTGTAATCTTTTGACATGTAAGTGGAGGAAAATTGCTGATGAATCACTAGGAGGGAAGAAATATGAAAGCTTAAGATGTCATTTTTACAGGCATAATTTTTACTCTAATGGCCTTTAATAGCAAACTATTACTAGTGTAATGCTGTCAGCCGCAGCAGAGAGGGAAGTACAGAAATGTAATAACTCAAAGCGCTTGAAAGAGTTGTTTTCCTGCTGTAGTTAATTAGCAATGTATTGTGGTTTTCCTTTTCTGTTTGCTTATTCAACTTGTGAAATGGTAGCTGGTGTCTTGACTTTTCTTTCCCCTTTATTTATTGAATTTCTTCTTTTGCTCTTTCTGCAAATAAAAGTAGTCTCTTGTGACTTGCAGTAACTTGCCATTGAGCCTGTCACGGGAATCCTTTGATGTCCAGCACTGGGCAGCACTTTCCAGCACGTGTCTCTCAGATAGTAAACAAATATGCCAGATCTATCTCCCATGTGTTTAGAGTCAGAAGAACAGTTGCCCGTAATGCCAAGAGAAGCACCATCTGTCTTAATAAGCAGACAAAAATTACTGGAAATACCTGTTTGAATTCAAAGGTCAGTTTATTTCCTGGGGGAAGGAAATCTGGAGAGCAGGAGGAAATCCAAACAAAATAAGCTCTAGCAACACAGAACAAGGTTACACAAACACATTGTGGCTGCCATGAGGAGGGTAGTTATCCTAGGTGCAAAGGAAATATTTATTTTATCCTCTGAAATCGTTAAGATACTGAAATCTGATCCTGATAGTCCTCTTTATCTGACAGATTCAGAAAAACATAGGTTGGAAAGGACCTCTGGAGGTCCATGAAACACCCCTCTGCACACAACAGGGTCAAGCTCATACTTAGATCTATCTTCTTTTACTTAGGTCATTCAAGGCTTTACCCGGTTGAGTTGTGCTTATCTTGAGGCTGTAGACCCTCAGTTGTTCGACTTCTGACCCCATGAAGAAAAGGTCCAAAACTAAGTAAATCCTGTTCATGTAAATTATTCAGCTTCTCCTGCTCCCTTGTGGGAGGGATGTGATGGCCATGTTATTGGGACAGAAACCAGACCCATTGACTGCCATGGCTGTTAGCATGGGCTCCAGGAGGGGAAAATTTCACCTGAGCCTCTAAAAGAACAGTTACTGTCAAATATACCATTTCTTTGGAAGTGAAACTTTTCAGAGGAATAGACTGATTTCCATGCACACGTGAAACCAGAAGAGAATGTAGAAATGATCAAATTGAAATAGTTGAATGCTTGTTTCAACATTTTTCCCCTGTGACATTTTGAATCTTGTTTCAAAGAGACTTTAAAAAAATGTTTTCTTTTGACACTTCGATATTATTTCAGCCCTTTGTGTGGAATATATAATTTGATTTTATCAAAATAAAGCAATTCAGCTGACTCTGTGACTTTTAAAAAAGAAGGCTTAAAAAAATCTGGAAATTCATAGATTTTTGTGCCTGTCTAGCACAAAACTTTTGGTTCCCACTCAAATCTTGGTGAAATAAATAGCACACCTCAAGGACTTCTCTCTAATACATGCACATAAACAGTGTATATATGCGTATTCACATATGCCTTATTTTAATCTGCTGCTGGCACTTAGAAATTCTGACTGGCTTCTCCTCCGTTTAGTGGTCCAGCTCTAGTGTGTGTTTGCAAATCTAATGTCTCTAAGCTGTGATTCCACTGACCTCATAAAATCGACTTCTATAAGCATTCATTAGTGAAGCTCTCTGCACATACACATTATACCTTGATGTTGAGGCTTGGCTCAAAAAAATCTCTGACAGATCATTCATTCTCTTTTTAAATAGTTACTGAAACTGTGGCCACTTGATGCTCATATCCTAAGGGACACAATATTACATAATTTCTGTGCTTAACAAATCTGGAAACTGCATCTACCAGATGATCATTATTCATTCACTAAGAAAATTTTTTCATCAAGCACATAGTTGAATGATATATTGAGTTATTTGGAAGACCTGAGAGTTTATAGACCCTTCTTGTGTCTCTGGACTGCAGTTCCCTCTCACAGCTGTGGGGACATTAGTACTGGCCTGTTTCTACAAAGTGCGCTGAAGTCCAAAAAATCTAAAGGTCAAAAAAATTTCATTGGGAACATGAGACAGACTGTTAGGACCACCAAAAATCTTCAGTAGGGTGATATGGTTACTGATCTGCTATGCTTATGGGCTTATATTAGTTTCAGAGCAACAAGATTTTCAGTCTTGAGTTTGATACACCTGTTTGATGTAGAAATCTGCTAGCAGGTGGGTAGCACAGGGACCAAACAAACAGAAGAATTGGTTCCTTCTTTGAGAAGACATTTTAGTTCATACCTAGTTGTTATTTAAAGAGCAGGGACCTGTTGTGCTATGAACACGTTGGATGTCTCAGGAGGAGCAGGGAGAGCACAGGGCACATCCCCTTGCTGGTAAAGAGACTAGGAGCCCCATGCAGATGTTTGCCCTGTCCTTGTGGCAAAAGGTTGGAACGCAGCCATGCAAGAGGCTGATGCCTGTGAGATAGAAAGGGAACTTAGTTATGGAAAACCACACTTTGTTCTACTGACATTTTCACAGCTTTGAAACACTTTGTTAATTTGCATTAACAGCTTTTACAATGTTGTCAAAATAAAGGTGCATCGCAGTTAGGAACCCCCTAATATTTGCTGAGTTATGGCTCAGTGGAAGGAAGGTGTACTCATGCATCGCGCCAAGGAGGGTGCAGGCAGCCTCGTGACTAAGTGCAGAGGGAAAGGAGAGCTGGACATGAAGTCACTCCTTTGCTCTGTGACCTCAGACAAACCACGGCATTAACCTGTGCCTCATTTTCCCTAGCTGGAAAACAGAAAAATACTGACTTTCCCCTGCAAGGAACTACGAAACCTTATTTAGTCATGCTGTGAAAATATCCTGAGCTCCGTTTGTGAGTGGCAGTCAGTGGAAATGGGCTACAGATTCATTTTTTTTACCTCTATTTTGAAAGGCAGGAGAAATAAGGTGGAGAAAATACAGTTTTATTTAGAAGACTTGGAAGTCATCATTGATGATGGTCGTCCTCTTGCTTTTCCCCTTGCAGGTACTATGCTATCTGCTGCCAGCCCCTGGTTTACAGGAACAAGATGACTCCATTGCGCATTGCTGTAATGCTTGGAGGGTGCTGGGTAATCCCAACATTTATTTCTTTCCTCCCTATCATGCAAGGCTGGAATAGCATTGGCATCATTGATCTGGTGAGTAGGATAAGGAGGTACACCAACCTGGTATCAAATATACTTGGTGCTGTATATTCTTCTTTAAAAAGTAATATTCAAGGAGAAGATTCATGTTATCAATGCACAGGGGCTGCTGAATTTCTAGAGGTTGTCTTTAGGTGGGTTTGAAATTACTCTGTCCTGGGAGGACTGACATGAAAACAGTGGTGGGTCTGGGAGAGAATTTTACCTGCGTCTACTGCTCACTTCAGTGAGTAGTCCTTTGGAAACATGCCAAGCCCTAGCTGGGTCCTGCTGGGCACCTCAAGAGTCCTTGGTTCCCCCTGGCCTCTGCAGCACTCAGGGAAGTGCTGACCATTGCCAGTTTAGCCCAAGGGTCCCTTCTTGCTGTGCCAGCAATGTTTGGAGAGCCAGGAAGCCCAGACTTCCCCAGAAGGGGATGGTGCTTTGGACCAGTCCCATCAGTATCCCCTCTACTGGTGTGAGCCTTGAAGAGGGGGGGAAGGTGAAGTTCCCC
>NW_008625701.1:76190-87340 GCF_000691845.1 Merops nubicus | reverse complement strand
GCAGGAATCAATTTTCCCCACTGCAATCTGGCTTCACTTGCAGGAGCCCATCTACAGGGGAAGGAGTTAAAAGCTTCAAATCTGCTTGTCTTCCACTGTAGACATGTAGGAATTAAAAATGGCAAACTGTGAAAACACCTTTTTTAGAAGAGCTTGTTTAAAGAGATGTGACATCTTCTGTGCCAAGGCTCAATCAAGGAGCTATGAATACTTTTTGGCTCATGGAGAATAACAGGTGGAAGCTGCCAAGCCTCTAGACAAGACAATAAAGCCAAAATTACTTACAGACAAGCTGGTAGAAAAGGAAGGTGCATTTTGTTTACATTACAAACCATGCCAAATATCTAATTTCTTCTGTTGATTTCATGCCCTCACCTTTTCCAGAAAAGACTCCAACACCCAGCTGTCTGTAGCAGCTTTATCTAAATGCCAGTGCAAGCCTTGTTCTTCTTTGTAACTTGCTGTCCTTCACTGTGCTGATTTTGGTAGCTGTGTGCTGAGGTGGTGCAGCCCAGTCCCTTCCCTGTCCATCTAGTCTGTCTCCAATACCTCTGTGGGACCCAGCTAGGTGAAACTTGTACGTCCTTGGTGTAAAACCACACCCTGATGAACTGAGTAATGAGCACTGAAAAACACATGGCACAAAGTGAAGTTATTCCCCTTCACTGTGTCTGATCTGGGGAGTTAGTTAGGCTGATTTTTGTTGGCCAGGTTTAGGCATGCTCTAGGATGCTGGAGCTGCAACGTGGGCTGGTTCCACAGACCTGGGGACCTGCAGGGCCACAGAGTCCATGCTGTGAGCACAGGCTGGAGAGGCAGCAATGGGTAAAGCAGGTACTGTTGGTAGGAGCAGGGAGGGAAGAGTGAGAACTGGGAGATGGCGGTGAGGTGTCCTGGCAAGCAGATGTTGGTATTGGAGGAACAGTGCTGAACTTCTTTCCTTCTTTGTCCTTGTCCTCCCCACCCCTGCCCCAGATTCAGCAAAGGCAGTTCAACAAGGCTTCCAACTCCACTTACTGCATATTCATGGTCAACAAGCCATATGCCATTACCTGCTCCGTGGTGGCCTTCTACATTCCCTTCCTCCTGATGGTGCTGGCCTACTACCGCATCTACGTCACGGCCAGGGAGCACGCGCGGCAGATCCAGGTGCTGCAGCGCGCGGGGGCTCCCGCCGACGGGCGGCAGCACCCCCCGGACCAGCACAGCACGCACCGCATGAAGACTGAGACCAAAGCTGCCAAGACCCTGTGCATCATCATGGGGTGCTTCTGCCTCTGCTGGGCCCCCTTCTTTGTCACAAACATAGTGGACCCTTTCATAAACTACACGGTGCCGGGAAAGCTGTGGACGGCTTTCCTGTGGCTGGGCTACATCAATTCAGGGTTGAACCCTTTCCTCTACGCCTTTCTGAACAAGTCTTTTAGACGTGCCTTCCTCATCATCCTGTGCTGTGGTGATGAGCGATACCGAAGGCCTTCCATCTTGGGGCAGACGGTCCCCTGTTCCACCACCACAATAAATGGATCAACTCACGTACTAAGGTGAGTGTTTCTCGGATGCTGCAAACTTGCTGGAGTCACTAGAGAGACTAATTCTCTAGAGTTTTTGTAAAGGACTGGTTTCGCTTTGCATTTGAAATATCTGATGGATTAAATGTTTAAAAGGGAAGGGGGGAGAGAAGCATCTAGAAATCCTTAGAGTGCTCAGTGAAACTGGGTTTGCAGATAACATTTAAGTGTTGGCGTGCACAGCTTCTCCAGAGGTGTGTTCAGGAAAGAGCTGGGAGAATGCAGAAGTTGTGGATGCATGTTGGCAAGCCCTGCTGTTCAGTCTGAGGCCCACAGGGAGCACCTTGAGGGATGCTGCCTACTGCATGTTCTCTAGGAAAGGGATCATGACACCAGCCATTGACCCTTCTCAGGTCCTGCCTTTGTAGCCCCACCAGCCAATGCTGCATCTTCTGACCTAGTGACAGGCAAAGGACAAGCGTCCCCAAACACCCTGACCCTGCTGGGGCACTTCAGTGACTCTCTGGGAGGACAGTACTTGCCATTGTGTTTTGGCAGCTCAGAAGATGCTGGAGCATCTGCCTTTTCCTGCGACCCAGCCAAGGGCTGCCCCTGTGCCAGGCAGGGCACCCAGCTCTGTGGGAGCCCTGGGAGCTGAGCACACCTTGCATGGGCTGCAGGACAGTAGTGCTGGCTAGCAGCTTGCTGCCCCAGTCTATTTGAACTCCATACCTCAAACATACACACACCCCAGCCACCTTCACAGAGTACCACAATGTGTTCATTGGAAGGGACAGCATGTGGGCTGTGTGCTCTGGGAGTACAGAGTGGCTTGGAGAGCTCCACGGTATGAGGCACCTTCTGCTGTCTTCTCACAGAGCAGAGAGGTGGGGTGGGAGGCAGAGCACAGCAGGAAGGCATGGAAGAACAATTATCTCCCATAATATCAGAACAAATGCAGTCTCTGACTAAAACCATAGGTGTTTCTATGCAGTTGTGCAGAGGAGATTTGATTCTTTCGGTAGGTGGATTCATGGCTTCCTCTTGGTAATCATATTTGTGTTCAGAGCTGAACCCATCCAGAGACTAAATCAGACACTGAGCACTGAACAGCTAGTCTGATCTGCTGGTTTGCCCTAAGCTTTCTTCTGCAATGAACTCTAAAAAGCCCTGAGCTGTATAACGGAGACAGGGCAGGGGTTGTCACAACCTCGAGACAGACCTCTCAAGCTTTCTGAGTCGTGAATGACATTTCAATGTATTTATCTTGTGCTGGTTAAAAACTGTTCAGGGTCCATGTCCCAGAACCCTCTGTCTGTGATGGAACCCTCAGCCTCTATTTCTACGGGAGCGGTGCTCCCAGGGACAAGTGAGATGCTCCTACTGTGGTTAGGGTGGTCTCTGAGGAGACTGGAAGAGTTGACTGCTGGAAAGGTGTCCCTGCATAGGGAGAAGGGGAAGGACAGCTCACTCCTGTCCCTGATGAACTGGTGTGGCTCTGTGCCTTCACCATGGGGCCAGCCTGGTGGCCTAAACACAAAGAAAGGGAGGTGTCTATTTTGGCTAGTAAGCAGAGGAACAAGATACCTTCTGTTGAGTATACAAAGCAGAGAGATGACAGGGAGCCTCTCTTGGGTGTGGGTGTGAGACGTGGAGGGCAGGGAGCATGTCAACCCAGAAGGGGAATTGCTTCAGTCTGTGCAGATGTTTGACTTCCAAGTGTTGGAGGTGGCAATGCCAGTGTCTCCTCATGTCTCCAAGCTGTCTCGCTGCTTTTGCACTAAGTTATCCAGCTGTGAGACCCATCATCCTGCCTGTGTCCTGTGGGGCAGGAAGCTCAGGCCAGCACTGCTCTGGGCATGGTGGGTTGTGGACAGGCTCCTGAGAGAGCAAGTGGCCAGGGGAGCTCTGCAGACATCCAGCAGAGCAGAGATGCTGCAGGTTTCCTTTGTTCTGTGCCGAGTGTCCCTGAGCTGATAAACTCCTGATTTTGAGACTCCTTTTAAACATACCGATGTCCCTGCAATGACCAAAGCAAATGTGAAGAGTCACCTCCCCTCCAAAGCTAGAGGTGGCCATGATCTCGGCTTTCCCAGCCAACTGGGGAGGCTCTGGTGGGCTGCAGTAAATGGTGGATCCCACTGTGGGGATGAGATCAGGCTTTCCGCCCTCCCACTTGTACCACTCTGCTCCCACATACAAGCTATCCATGGAAATGTATAACAGTCCTGTCAGTCTAGATGTGACAACCATGGCAGAAGGCCCCACAAAAACCAAACCTGTACCTGGCATCTTGTACACTTCTAGCTTTTATGAGGACTTTATGGATAAGAACATATTGCCTCTCTTCAACTACATGTGCAAGTCAGATTATCTCCTGCCTTTCCATATTTCCCCATCTCTGCAGAAGGCGTTTGCTTCTACTGCTGCATTCCTTCCTCCCTCCGTGTGCCAGAGGGATGCAGCTCTGCACATCAGCAGTTCAGAGAGCAATTATTTTCTGTTTTCCCCAGCTTCGTAACTGTTGAGAAAAGCGTCACTTCTTTCCCTGGTGCAGATTATGCACCATTGATGATGGAGTTATTAAAGCAAACCCAACTATCTGTAGTCTGTGGATAGTTAATCTCACTTGAGGAATTTCTATTTCTTCAGTGCTTCTCTCTTAAATGCAAAAAAAGTTGGTCCCAGCACAGATGGAGGAGAAATTTAGTGAGGCAGGTTCTCTCAAGTGGTAACATACATTACTTTACTAGCTTGGAAATACAAAGCTGTTGTACACAGCAGCTGAAATACCAAAACCTTCCTGTATGGTTGTCTTCATAGCAGTCCAGCTGAGAAGCTGTGTAGAGGCTGGACCAGGTTTCCACACTTCTTTTCCAACCTCAAAGTTGTTTCTTCCTGACCAAGGGCTTCTGCAAATGGGGAAGCTGTCCTAGGGGGATGCTACAGCTGCTTTTTGTACCCCATCAGGGACAGCAATGAAGAGAAGGACAGACCCTGTGCTGAATCTAGGGCAGAGTTCCTCCCCCGAGATCTGCAGAGATGAGCAATTTTGTATTAAGCTGACCTGAGTAGTTTAGCCTCAAAGGGAGTCAGGAGTAGTTGGCAGTAGGTCTGATTTCCAGCTCCTCTCCACTTCCCATCTTGAGAAGATCTGAACTCTTCTTCAGCCCTGCCCGTCCAAACCATGCTGTCTTTGCTGACGATCAGCTCACCAGTGCGTTTGAAAGTGCAGGAATATATTTGTCACTGTTAAAATTCAGGCTCTTGCTCTCAGATATATCTGACCTGTCAGAGTGCCTTCCAGGGAGGGAAGGAATTTCTTATCTTTTTCTTCGGACAACTTTAGTGTCAAAAATGTTCCGACATTCCCATTTGGGGATTTTTCACATTTATGTTACGAATGGCAGAAAAAGAAGAAGGAGCAGAGTTTGGTAAAGCACAGCAGTGAGAAGAGGCAGATGCCCTCACCACACACAGACTGAAAAACCACTTGGGAGACAGTTCTCATCCCTTTTTTTTTTCTTTTAAGTTTGTTTTTTAAGTGGTCTGTGAAGACTGTGGTGCTCTGAGCAACCCAGGCATGGAGACTTTACAGCACACCAGATGCAGACACAGTGGCCATGGGGCAAAGAAGCAGACTGCACAGTGGCTTGGCCATGATATGAGGGTGACCACAGCTTTCTTAATCCCCTGGAAACCACCCCACTTTATCCCTGAATTATGAACTAGAAGATGGGGAGAGGTTTTCCTGTCACCCATTTTGTTCTTGATCTCTCTATCAGCTGGTGTGAGAACTCTCTGTCAGCTGGTGTAAGAGACACCCATTCCTTGGGCAGAGTACAATGTGGCACAAAACGTATTTTGAAGATGTCATGAACAGCCAGGGGATAGGATTTGGTTAGAGCTGTATCTATGTGTATAATGAGAAAGAGAATGTTTGTATTCAGCTTTGAAAGAAAATTTTGATTTGCTTTGCTCTCTGCAAGTGTAGGAATTGCCAGAACCCCTTTCTTTACCCCTGGATATTCCCTTATTTCAATTCTGATGCGTACCATCAACTGCAAAATTCAGGTGGGACACATGAAAATGGGAAACTGAAATCTGCAGGTGTGGCTACAATCTGAAATTCATGCCCTATTCCTTTTTCAGTGGCTGAGATTTCGGCTAACATATATACAGAGGTTTGTTTCCATGGCTGTAGCACAAATGGCATAATTCATTATAAGCATTTGCAATTCATAGTTCTAATCACCTATGGTTTGGAATATCACTCAATGAAAGGATTTGGGAACTATTCTGAATAATGAGTGCACAGGAGGATTTACAATAAGCACTCAACTAACATATGGCAAAAAATCAACAATAATTAATAATTAACTACAGTAGATATGGGTTTCTGAATGGCTGTAGCATGTGTTTGGTGTTCTGTGCACCACGAGACTGAAAGCAAATTGCCATAATGATCTGAAAAATGCTGTCTTCCCCTTTAAAAATATTGCTTGTGTATCTTTTGTCATGCATAGATATTTATGCAATGCAAACCAACAAACTCAGGCCTTTATGAATCATTAAACTCTTGTACTGCACAAGTGGATGGGAACCCAGATCAACATTGCATGAATTCTTGGATAAAGCAAGTTGTGAAATTTTGCCACAGTGAAGAAATATATTTTACCCAAAACCATTTTGGCTAAAATATATTTGAGCAATGAGCAGAGTATTCAAATTCTGGAACGTCTGAGTCAAGGAGGTCACCTTGGTGTATTCCCCATTTCCTCTCTGAAGTGCACTGTTCAGCACAGAACATTGTGTTAGTCCCTTCAAGGGAAGCTATAGTGAGTGGTTTATTTACTCATTTGCCATTGTAGAGAGGTCTTCTCAGATGGGGCTGATGCCAATTTTATTTCTCCAAAGTAAAACATCCTGATTTTCTTTTTAGAAGAGCCAAGAGAAACAAAGAGGGAAAAAAAAAAAAAAAAAAAAAGCCTGCACTTTGGGGGCTGGAAGTTCATTGTCTTTATAAATACAAAATTAAATAAATGACCCAATCGTCCCAGAGTCACGTCAGCACTCCGAAGGTGCACAAGACCCTGGGAGAAGCGTGCAGAAGGTCATTGTGTGCAGGTGGCACTCAGCGCCAGAGCGCTGCTGGGGACTCGCCGGTCCCCGCAGGGACCATTTGTCGTTGTGCCAGTGCACCCCCGCACCGCCCCAGCCCTGCTGGGACAGGCAACGCAGCAGCTCCAGGCTCCAGGTTTTAGCAGTTTAGCAGCTCCTCGGCTTCTGGACCTGTTGGAATAACAACAAATACAGCCTGGCTGTAGGGAGGGGGAGGTCAGGGCTGCTGTGGAGCGAAGGAAGAAGGGATGCTTCCCCAGCGGCAGTGCACGGGGGTGGCCCTGCCCCGCGCATCAGGGCCCGGCACGGCCCTCCCGCAGAGCTGCCCAGCCCGGAGCTGAAAGCCTCCCCTGGCACACGCACCCTGGGAAACGTCTGCTCTAACTTGAGGGCAGACCTGTCACAGCTCCGGTGGTGTCTGCACCGTGAGGGCAGCTCCGTGGGTGCTCCATGCAGCCAGAGCCTCCAGCTGCAGGGGTCTGACGTGTGGGATTGGCAGGAGGGTCAGGGTTGAGAGCAAGTTTGCACCTGGGTTTAGCTGTGTGTTGGTACTTCCAGCCTGGAAAGGCAAAGGTAGGAGCTCTTCCTTTCTCCTCACCTTTTCCTGGCCAGAAGCAGAGGAGCCTTTGGGCTAGAGGCCACAATGTACAGGTGGGATGGATGGGCTGATGGCAGTGCGTTACTTTACTCAGCTTTAAAACAGTGAATAAGTTAAAGAGACTTTTCCCTTCTGTATGAGATAGTTTGTCAGAAAAACGAGCAGCCATCCAGAAACCCTTCTGGCTATTCAAGGCTGCCAGCTCAGCTCTAGCTCCCCTTTCCCCTGTGGTCTCCCCGACACCCTGAGTTGGGGAACCCCCCTGCCTGCAGCAAACACGGTCAGGATCATCAAAATCAGGATGCCCAAATGCCCACTGCTGTGGAAGCCAACCAATCTGCATCTTTTCAAAGGTCATTTCATATGGTCATGTCTTTTTGACAGCTTGAATTTCACAAGTTCATTAACTCTATCAGTGATCAGTCACCTCCTCACAGGTCGAATCCTGTCCCCATGCCACCACATACCATCCCTTCTCCTGCAGATTCACCTTCAGAGGAATGGACACATCTGGTGGCTGTGGTGTTACAAATTCTGCAGCTCCTTCCAAGCTCCTGGGCTCAAAAATGGCTTCACAAGACAGGTTAAAGATAGATGCTGTGGTTTCCCTGGGCCAAGGCAGTGAGTACGGGCTGAATCATACAGCAGGTTCAGTGCCGAGTGTGCGTTATAGGACATGGATGGAGCAGTGATTCCATGGTGAGATTTTGTGGGCTGCAGTTGTGGCTCTACTCAGAAAACACAAAGGTTAGTTGCTCTGAGCCGCTTTCTGATGGAACTGGCAGGTCTGTCTCAGTGATCTGGGTTAACAAGTAGAATATCTCCTCCTGTTCTACCTCCTCCTGTTCCTTTTATCTCTTATCCTTCTTTAGGCACTAGGACAGCCGCAGAGACTGCAGAGCTTCCTGAGGCAGAATAACACCCTGGCTGCCAGGGGCAGAAAGCCCTGGCATCTCTCACTGCACAGCAGCAGCAGCAGCCGTGGGCTGGCACCAGCAGTGGGGCTTGCCCAGCCCAGCCCAGGCTCCAGCCACCTGCCCAGCCAGCGCAGCTCTCCCAGCACGGGGGCTCCGTCGGTGAGGGCGCATTTAGCCCCAGAGAGGGGTACTTGTGCCTTCGTCACCCCCTTTCCCCACGGGACGGAGCAGTGGCCCCTGGCACCGCAGAGGTGTTTTGGAGACAGGAGGGTCCATGGCAGTGAGCCTGGGGAGACGGGTCGGGCACAGCCAGGACATCATCTCAGCCCTCCCTGCTCAAGTCCCTAGGAACCATTTCAGTAGCAGCAGAGAGGAACCTGAGGCCAGGTCTGCTGCTGCTACGGGATGATAACGTTCGTCTCCCCTCTGTTTGCTCTCTTTCTCTCTCGCACACATGCTCGTTTGCAGAAATGATTACTGCTGTGACCTAAAAGGAAGTTGTTTCTGGGAAGGCGATGTTTACAGGCGGTGTTATCAGACGGGTGTTGCATCCTGCTTTGTATGTGATGTTGGACAGAGGATGGTTGTGTGAGGGCTGCAGCAAGGACCTGGAATTCAGCTCCAGGTTGCAGCAGCAACTATCCAAGCTGGGCAAGGAAGGGCTTCAATGCTACTTAATTTAAAAAAAAAAAAGAAGAAAGCAAATGAGATATTTCCGTATGTGCACAACTTCCCTTGGACAAATTCGCGAAAGGCTCTAATCTGCAGCTGGCCCAGAAGTGAAAGATTAAGGTTTGGCTTCAAACTCAGGGTCTTGTGACTGCCCTCAGAGTCCAAGTCAGCTATTTTTATCCCTCATTTGCTCTGTCACACTGCCTGAAGGCTCCACCAACTTCGTTGAAAGAGCAAAAGCCAGTATTTATTGGTTCTCCAAGAGTCTCTGAATATTTGTTTGGTTTTAGGTTTTTTTTGCTCTTGCTCTTAGGAAGAAATAAGCAAGCAGCAACTGGGTACACAAAGCTCACAAACAGACCCAGCCAGGGAACAAAAACCCATCAGTTACAAACATGCTATTTTATCTTGGTTCGACCCAATTTCAAATCGATGTGGAAGTGAATCTTCACTGCGACTCAGTATTTAAACACAAAGATTGCAGGTCTTTGATTTAAATTGATTTTTTGGTTGTTTTTATTTTGGCACTAAATACAACATGAATGCCCTTCTAAAAGGTGTTTTTTCCCCTTTACACGAACTGAAGAGATTTTTCTGTAGATGATCTTTGTTTTTTTTGTTATCTCTGAAGTATCATTTGGAAATTCATTTCAGTGGCAGGATACGACGCCCAAAGTTACGCAGTTATTTAAGAGCAAATTTGGACCATTAGGGTTAAAATTTCTGACTGGCAGGAACTTCCTGGGAATTTCAAAGATCCTGCAAGATGGATGAGAGCTTTGACATATGTTATGATCTCCTTCACTGCAAAGTCATTGGCCCCAGGATGGATCATTCAGACTTGGTCTGTTCTTTCCTTCGTGGCCTCATTGCTCGCTGTTTCACAGACCATTTTGGAGGCACAATGTAAGCAGCGTGCATTTTGCTGTGCTTGTAAGACCTGGAGCAATTACAGTCTACTAAGCTTTAGGGTATGTGTTGTATTTTCTCCAGCAGCTGTCATATTAATGGGACCAAGAAATTCACCCTTTTGTGAATGTGCTGATAAAGCACATGCCCACTAAGCTCTTTTTTAAGAACTTTCTGGGCAGAAGATTGAGAAACACAACAAATGATGACATCCCCCAACATATCCATCCCCTGCAAATTTTGTTTTTCTTCTCTTTTTGACAGTTTAGCAGAATCTCCCTGTTGAGACACAAATAATTTTTGTTTTCAGAGAAGCTGATGAAACACTGCTAGGGTGCAGCTAATAGCTTTGCACATGTTTGGGTGGGATTTTGATTCTAGTCCTTGACAGCAGGGTTTTATTTTGCTTCATCTTGGGAAATAGATGCAAACATTATGTTTGCATGCAAACCATCATGCTCCTGAGATTAAATTACTCTGGTGAGCAGGCTTGTGGGCAGCCACCCTCAGCTGACTGTTCCTTGCAGGCACCTTATCCCATTGCTCTGTGGTGGCCGGAGGACCTGGAACAATGTCCTCTTCTGTGTCTGGGAGGGCTTTATCCTTATGGACCCTCCAGTGCTTAGCAAGAGGCACAAGAGAAGCTAATGAAATTTTTCATTTAGTAGACATAGATCTTGGTGGAGTTGACTTTAACTGCGGTAGTGTCAATTTTCCTCAGCTGCAGGTGCTTGAATAAGCAAAGCTGACATCTATCTTGGCTCTCAAGCCCAAGGCATTAAATACTCTATCAACCAGAACATTTTAAAATGGTCGTTTCAGGGGCGACACAGAGTATTTCCTTCATTTTGGCATAGCTCTGGGGCTGAGCCCTCTGGGCAGTGCAGCCAGAGATGGCTCAAGATGTGTTTTCCACTCTGATGATTTCTGTTGAAGTTATCATTTCCCTGTGCTGGCCAAAGTGGCACTGTGTGGCTCTGTACCACAGCCCGAGCATGGCTAGCCAAATGGAGCCTGAGAGGGCATCTGCCTGCTGCCTGTAAATACATTTGGAGTAAAGACGTGGAAGGGAGAAGAATTATTTCAACTTAGGAAAAATGCTGTCACAAGAACAAAGAGATATCAAGTGGCCAGGAATAAATTTAAGCATGGAATTAGATGAAAGTTTCCAGCTATCATGATAGTGACAGTTCAAAACAAAAGGTAAGACTAGTGGGGAAAAATAAAAAAATCTAATTTTTAACAAGCTGAACCTTGTTAATTTACAAAAATATCTTACTACATGGTATGGCTATGATAGCAGGGAACTGCCTCAGGACCAAACAAAGCCCCACTCTGACCTTAATGCTGACCCTTGGTTGGAACCTAGGAACTGAACAGCTTCAGGTCTTGTCAGCACGTCACGACACTGCCTAGGTCAGG
>NW_008625701.1:38934-76159 GCF_000691845.1 Merops nubicus | reverse complement strand
CTCTTACTGCTGATTTTGCATCCATCAGGGACCATCAATAGAAACAGAAATTGTCCCAGTTTCCCAAAAGATCTCACGGGCTGGGTTCCCATGCTTCCTCCCTCACCAGTTGTCTCTGGGCAGTGGCTGCTGGCAAGTGGGCTTCTCAAGATAGTAAACCAGTGGATCAGCAACTTGGTATCCTGAAGTTGCCTCTGTCTCATTCTCAGGATCTGAGTTTGGCACAAAATTGCACCCACAATAAATAGGAAGGAAGAACGTGGTCCTTAAGTGATAACTTTCAGACCACTGTTCGTACCACTGGCAAACAGAGGATTGTGAAAAGTAGCTCTCAATTCTCCAGACTAATTTTATTTTATCAGGTTGCAATTTGCAAGGTGTGACATGTTTGACTTGGTGCCTACATCAGCATGGCATGTGTTAACTGGATCACCCCCATAGTTTGTAAATCATAATAAAATTACCCTCGTCTAGCTGGTGTATTTCTAGTCAGGACTCTTAAGGAGCAGGTCGTGGCCATAAGCTGTTTACTTTTAATCTCCTCTCCGGAGAAAAATAAATAATTGCTGATAACATACGCAGTTAGCACAAGATTAGAGGACTAACAGTAATAATAGTGAGCAACACAGGCCTACTCTGTGCTTTGAATTACTTGGTTAACAGAGCAAAAGGAAAATGTTTTCATAGGTTACAGAAATGTGCTGTTTATGGCTGTGCCTCTTGGCATACTGAACACAGACCATGGGCTAATCTAATAAACAGCCAGTGTGAAACAGGCTTGGTGGGGAGCTGGAAGTGTGAAGGGGCCATTCCCCCAGATGAGTGCTGGCCGTGCCCCCAGCAGGGCTGGCGGTGGGCTACCGTGCTCTGGAGAGAGGCTGGAAAAAATGGAGCATGATTAAAGGTTTCAAAAGAGGCTGTAACAAAACGGTCCTGGCATGTGAACTATTTATCTGGTCCTAGAGAAGGCAGAGGGATCACTGCCTATTTGGGTACGGAAGTCTAATGCACAGATGTGTAGAAAGGGAAAGACCTGCAAGTTTAAAGTGCACAAAGTTGCTTTAGAAACACAGTGTTCTTTTTTCGCAGTGAAAATCGTAAGCCATGACACCAGCTTATTGTAGGCAGTTTGCTACCACTGGAAATGTGAGACTGGAGCTTGGCTCTCTTTGTAATAACCTCTCTAGTTCAAGAACGGGTATTGAACACAAAGCAAGAGTGAATTCAGGGAAGATCTGCAGCCTGTTTTGTTCAGGACATACTGGGTGATGACAAAGGTCGCTGCTGGTTGAGTGACCTGGTCTCCAGGACAGGCATGTCCTCAGCCTCTTTGCTTTCAATCCATTGCTTGATTGTAGCAGCACTGAGGGCACTCAGCAAGTCCACCAGTTTTCTGTGCACCACACAATTTCGGGGGGGAGAGGCAGCCCGAACCCCCGGCAGCTGTGCCTGGGACAAGCCAGGGACAAATGGTGGCAGCTGGGGAGCAGAGGGACCTCAGCAGCACTGAGCTGGCAGTCTGGACCAGGCAGCCCAGGCTGATCAGCATTCAGCAGTGTGTGGATTTTTAAGTATCCAGAGTATTTTATTGCAGCCCAGTGGGTTGATGAGTGCAAGAAAATAAAAAACAAACTTCTATCTCTGAAGCTGAAGTATTAGCAGAGGCAGCAAAAGCGTATTGGTTTGGATTTGCTTCAGCACAAGAGCTGTCTGTGACCTTGAAATAACCTCCATTACTTCCCTAAATACATTTCTTTTGCCCCTTTGCTCTCAGTTCCCAGTTTCTCCTTCAGAGTGGGTATGTGATGGCATGTACAGTACGTACAGATGTCTCATCTCATTCTGCCGTTTAAAGCTAGACTGGCCTAAGTAGTGGAAAATAGTATAGGGGGACAATCTTGTACCAGGGAAAAGGCTCACACTGAGGAATTTAGATTATAGCACTTAGTAGATCTTCCCCTTTGCTGGTGTTGTTAATCTTAGTCAAGAGATAATTTGGTTTCCACTGAAATGTCATTAGCTGCAAACCTGACAAAGTGTTCTGTAAAAATATAGGAGATCACTGAACCCAATAACAACCAAAAAAAAAGAGTTTTGTAATTTATTGGAGGAGCTTTCTTGTAATTTTTTATGAAGCTTTGCCAATATTTACAATTGAACTTATGTTCCAACTTCCCTGGCATGATTTTACAACTTGGCATCAGTCTTCTCCACAGTAACAGTCTTCCAGTGTAACAACTACGATTCACAAATACCGTGACTGGGAGTTGTGAAGGATCATGAGCAGGATGCAGAGAGCTATAAATATCAGGAGGTATCTGCTAGCTCAAACAGGAGATACAGGCTGAGTCAGGAAGGGCAGGGTGAGATTATACACTCTGCTATGCAGGATGCAAGAGCAGAAAAGCCCTCGGGTCTGGGAATTTAGATGTTCCACAACAGCAGAAGTTGTCACTGTAAGAACAGAAAGTTGGACACATGGCAGAGGGCTTGGTCATGTGTTGTCCTCTGCAGCATCAAACAGCATACAAACTATAAGATGATAGGCCCCCATTTGCACAACCATCTCGTCCCTCCTTTTCCCCCACCTCACTGGAGAGAAGAGGCGTGTATTTCTCCATCTTCTGACTTTCACGAGTAGGTGACTGCGTAGGGTACCCTGCGGCAGCTGGTGGCACACAACTCCAGGGAGCTGACGTGCTGCCCACAGAGGCTGAATCCACCCTGGACAAAAGCGTTTGCAATGGCCAGGGCATAGGTCTGGTGTGGCAGCATGCAAGGGGACGTGTGGAGGGCAAAGCAGCCATGGTTGGGTCGGTGGGAAACTGCAGTAAAAGGTCCCTTCCCTTTCCCCATGGGCCTGGGCCCACCTTCCACTGATGCTCCCATCGCTGAGCCCCAAACCACTGAGACTTCTCAGCTCTCCTCCAGCAGCTTTCTTCTCTCTGTTGAAGTGCAAGGGTTCGAAAGGAAAACTGGGGAGAAAGGGTCGAGCGCCAAGGCCAGTGCTACAGCCCTGACCGTTGCTTCAGCCAGTGAACAGTGGACATGGACTCTCAGCTGTGCATCAACAGTAGCCAGTGCCAGTGGAGGTTCTGTCCTCTTTGACTTAACAGTGACGCAGACACGTCTCCAGGCTTTTTCTGTCCTTTTGTCATGTCACCCCAAGGGGAAGGGAGCGGGCACTGCCGGGTGTTTGGCACGGTGCTGCCTTCGGGCTCCTGCGGCACAAACACCCCCAGGCAGGCAGTGCCACCATCACGGGTACCAGGCACCTTCCATGTAAGTCAAAATCCAAACATCAGAATAAAAAGAATCTGAAAGGCCAAGAGCTGCAAAAGAGAGAGACTCCAGCACAGTGTTGAAAATAAAGAGCAGGATTTGCACCATTAATTGAAGCCAGAAAATATGTGTGGGGGTGGGAGCTTACATGATAGTAGCTCTCCGAAGCTGTGCTCACTGAGATAGAGCCCCTGCTCTGCCCCTGTCGTGGTTTCGGGAAAGCAAAGCATGTCTCTGCTTGCTGAAGCAACCACCAGCATTACCACATATCTCCAGCTTGCCTGGGGGCGGACTTGTTTTTTATTGTGGGTGTTTTCTAAAGTTATTGCTGAAGCCTTTCTTTGTATTTGTAAATGCAATAGGCTTTTTATTGAGGTTGGGTTATCCCTAGGGTAGGAAGTCGAGACACTAATTTCTTTTCTCTCAGCTGTCATCTGTGAAGTCTGGGGTAAGGTTCCTCCTCCCACCCCTCCCCTTCTTTTTTCTTTCCTAGGGATCTGTGCTAAATTTAAAATCTGAACAGTTTTAAGATTTTTCTTACTTTTTAAAAAAATTTTTTTGACACTTGAAAATTCTTCTTCAGAAAGTTTATAGCCTAGGGAAAAGGTGGGGGGGTGACCTTTGCTCAGCACCACTCTGGCATCATGCTGGGCTGTGTGGGCAGCGCGTGTGTGCATCGCCCCTTGCCTGGTCCTTGCTGACCACACACTACCCCTACCTGTGAAAAACTGCCTGTCCCAGCACAAACCAGCTCCTGCAGGGACTCCTGCCCTTGGGTAAGCTGGTGTCGACATCTGCACTGCACCCTGTGTTGGAGGAGGCTGGTGCCTTCACCTCAAACCCACTTGTCTTGCCCATAATCAGGACACTGATGAAGCCTGGTATGCAGCTCAGCAAAACGCATCACCAGAGGAAACTGAAAACTTTTGACAAAAGAAAAGCTTGTTGTAATTGTGCTGAGTGAAATCAAGATCTTTATCTTATTTCCTACAGAGGAAAGAGGGGATTAGGGTTTAAAATACCAGTTTCCTTCAATTTTAGTAAGGTAATCTCTTTCAATATGTCTGTATATTGGAAAAAAGAGATTAGAGCTAAGATAAAGCTTTTTTTGTTATTTGGCTTAACACAAGATTCAAGATCAGAACTTCTCTTCTGCATCAGTCTGTTTCTGGTAGGGAAGCCAAGGCACTGAAGGGCACCTTGAGCTTGGAAGCAACTGAAATACTGAATTTTTGTCTATTTTTAGTTGCATGACTTGTGCTTTGGGTAACAAAGGCAATTGGTATATTCTGGTGGGGCAGGATCCCAGTTAAAGCTTTCCTTCTAATCTGAGATTTGCTGTTCATTGACCTGTTTTTTATCTCCCCAGGGCATGCCTAACCCCTGGTTCAGTACCTCCCCATGTGCAGTATGACCCATATAATTTGGAGGTCTCTGGGAGAGCCCTTTCTGCAGGAAACAGAGAGGATTTTGTAATCTGTGGGCCACCCAGAGAAGCTTGGCTCAGTCCAGTGACTCCAGGAGCTGCCTGCCTGCCCACGCCACCCTGCCTCCTGCACAGTCTTTGTGTATATCACCAGCACAACCTCCACAACCAAGCCCCATTACTCTCTGCAAAGCCTCTCTTGAGCTGTTTGCTTCTGAAAAATGGAAAGCTGTCTGGTTTTCAGAAGTTTGTGGCGATACAGCTGACAGTAGCCCCCTCAGTGCTGGCAGAGGATGGTGCTGGAAAGAAGGGTGTCATTAGGAAAAGGAGAAGAGGGGAAGAGGCCACAGGGATGGCTGGTCCTGCTGCAGGCTAATGTTTCTTCTCTGTGCAATTATTGTTTGGTTTCACTTCACTGTCTCTCTGATTCAAATGGAAACTTTAAGTAACTTACATTAATTGTTGCCTTTTCCAATTAAACCTCTCTGGTCTTTGACACACATGACTGTTTCTTATTTCTCCTCGTTTTGCACAGCCAGTTTACATAATGAACAGCACATCTCCAACATTTGGCAGTCACTGGCTTGGAACAGGAACACAGTTTCCACACTGAGCCCTGGAGAATTCTGACTGTGCTCTCCCCAGGGCTTCAGAAACATCTCCCTTGCTGCAAAGCCTCAGCCCCTACTGCCGTTCTCCCCTCTGCTTCCCTCCTCTCCAGCATCTGCATCTCTCCTCGAAGCTTCCTTTCCTCTCTCCTGCAAAAGATAGTGCAGGGAAACAGCAAGGGAGTGAATGACAACAGGACAATCATCTGTCTGGTGGGACTCAGTAAAGATGGACTAGATCTCCACACATTTATATTTTCATCCCTCTGGGTGTGCTGGCAGTAAATCCAAGCAGCTCCTCTTCTGCACAAACTGATTTGAATGGTAACCTTAATCGATGAAAAAGTAGGACACCTTCTGTTGGGAAAAGCTCTAATCTTTCATTTTCCATACTGATATGGAGCACCATTACTGGCCTGCCTAATTTAATCCCAGCTCTGCTTCTTGAATCAGTATATGAGGCTAGATATTTATTCAGGTTTATACACCTAAAGCGGCAATTTTCTGCTTAAAAATGCATTCTCTCTCATTTAATGATATTTAGCTCAAGTTCTCAACAGCAATGTGTCCTGTATTGGGAATACAGGACAGGCTGGATAGCTGGTGCTGGGAAAGGTGCAATGAGATGGACAAGGATGCATGTAGGTCGTCCAACTTCCAGCTGTAATTAGAAGTCCATTGCCCGCTGAGGTGGGACCCATTGCCCAGAGAGGAGTATGGCTGGCCATAGCACTGTGCTCCCAGCAGCTGACATCACCTCCCAGTACATGGCAAAGCCCAGACCTACTGGAAACGTAACACTTAAACAACTGCACTTAAGCAATTACATTTAGGTAAATGCTTGCATCCCTCATAATACAGGCTGGCATACTGAATCTGATTCCAAGTCCTTTGGGACTCTCTCTGCATTCATTCCAGAAGGCCAAAACAGGGTTTAAAACTCATTTGAGTACTTGAATAAATTCTATTATAGATAGCAATTTACTATCCACCTACTTCCCTTCTGATTCAACTGAATAGTTACTAGCCAAGACCTTTGCAAAGCTTTGCTGAATGTGTTGGGCTGCTGCCCTCTCCAGAGATTCGTATGTTTTATCAGCCAAAATGGTTTTAGACAATGCACATCAGCATTTTCAAAGAGCTCCACATGCCTTAGTGCTAGAAATGCTATATAAATCTAAGCAATTGTTATATTCTATTACTCGTTGTGGCAGCAGACATCTCTCAAACTCAGGGCTAATTGTTTAAGTGCATTTTAATTTTAGGTTAACTTCTTTTGGTTTTCATTTTTCAGTAGTCTTATCCCTTTCTGATTGGTGTAGGACAATTTATTTAAGCCTCTTTCTCTGGAAACTCACACTGTGGAAAACCTTCTCCATTGCTGTAGTTGAAAGTGCTTCTAAGGCCTTTTGTGTGTCTGTGGGAGAGAAGAGCCCTGTAATTTTCAAGATATTTTGGCCAGCTCTTTGATATCTCCAGGAAGGCGTGAAGGACTATCAGTACATCTGCTGCAATTTGATTACCTTTTACCATTTTCCCTACTCTTTGAATCCTTAACCCTTGCCTGTATTTCTGATTGCTAGGTGGCTGTTCATGCCAGCTTGCCTGGTTCACATGCTTCATCACACCCTGGTACCTGCTAAGCTTGCTGTGAGCCTGTCTGCAGTGCTCATCCAGCTGTGATTTCAATTCTTAGCCAGTTTTAAGCATCTATCTTCAACTGTACATTTCAAAAAAGTAAATGGGTCATATTGAGGGTTTATTTATATAGCATAGTAAAGACTGTAGTTGTTAACATCTGCTGCTCAGTGTGCATTTGCACCTTGAGTAGATGACCTGACCTGTGAATTGATAAAGATGTGGGTTTGTTTTGGTTTTGCCACCAGTAAGAATGCAATATTTCTCTCTGCATGCCTTTGGGAGGACACAATGTCTTGCAAGTACCACATCAGCCATTGCATATAGCTGAGTAAGGCTCTTCCTGCATTAGCTGATGAGTTCCAGTCCGTACTTCTGCGTTATTCTTTCTGTTCTTTGGCTACCACAGGCTACTTCAGCAGTACTACAATCCATCACAGAAGACAGCAGGTTTAAAATTCAGGTAGCCACATTTAGGAAGCAGCTTTAGAACTCGTGTTTGTTCCTGTTGATACATTGTGCTTTACGGTTCCACTTTATCAATGAGCTTTATACCTTCACTGATCACAACCCTATTAATGGAGGATATTTCTGGATTTTTCCTTTGAATTACATGATTTCTCTTGCCTAAAGAGCTCATTGGATCACCCACTGCCCTCTTTTACTGATGGCAAAGTGTAGTCCTCTGCTTTGAGATGCACAAGCTCCTTAATATCTGAAGCCTTTTTCTTATGTTGCAGGCATAAACCTGGTTATATTTTGTTACTACTGATGTCAAACCTTCTGAAATCCTATAATCTGAAGAGTGGCTTCTCTATGAGCCTTCATATTTTGCAGGCATTGTAATCAGAAGAGTAGTCTTATCTTAACATGCAAGATGAACAACTTCTGGCTGGGGAAACCTGTGACTGACACATGTCAGAGTCCCAGGTCTATTTTCAAATTTCCAGAGACAAAGCAGATTCCTCACCCTCTGTGGTGAACACTTTTGTTTTCTAATTGCTTTCACTATTAGGTTTTGGGTTGTTTTTTGTTTTGTTTTGTTTTTGTTTGTTTGTTTGTTTTGTTTTGTTTTGTTTTTTAGTTCTGTTTCTTCTTTTAAAATAAATCTCTAATTTCTCCTGCTACATCCAGTTAGTTCATTCATAAGAATGCTTCTCTTGATATTCATATCCACATCATCTTATACCCAAAGTCTACGTAAGTAGTTAGCACAAAGCAAATTAATCACCCTCAATTTTACAATTTCTTATTTGAATTTAGCCTATAAAACCTCCTTCAAATTCATAACCTGTGAACTTCCTAAGAGGTCAGTGAAGCATAGAAAATGTTACTAGCACCCTCCACATCAAGTGTAATGGCACTGTGAGATGCCAGAAGGAAAGACTGTCTGTAACTTCTGTGCACCTAGAGTGAACTTTTCTAGCAGTATCTCTGATGTTATATGAATTTACATCTTCTTACAGACCAGAGGCAGCAGGTGAACAGGAACAGCAAGTGTGAAGGGTATTTGAAGGGGATTAAGAGGTGCTGATCTACATTAAAAGCTCAGAGCTTTCCTGAGCAATGCTGGAAGGTTCTAACTGAGCCTTCTGCAGGGCTCCAGACCACCAGCAGAGAAGTTTGAGGGTGGACTGATTTGTTTGGATTAGAAGAAAAAATATCTTCTGGAAACTTAATAGGTCTCTGCTGGTATCCCTGATGGTAACTGATAAACCCACAGCAGGACTCAGCCATCACTCTGTGGAAAAATGTGCATTTTGTTTCCTCAAGTATCATCCTGAGGGAGTGTTAACATATAAAGATCTGGTCATAGAGAGGAAGGCTGCTTCCTCCACAGATGTCATCTTCTTGGATCCAAGTGAGTTCCACCATTTTCTGTGTAAAATGTTTAAGTTAACTCTCAAGAACAGAGGCATTCTGACCCTGAAGAGAAAATGGTGTAGGCACTGGCAGGTGAAGAGCTGGCAAAAATTGCCTCAATCTCCTGCTTTCACTGCAGAAAATGTGGGGATTTCAAAGGATAGCTCTAAGAGCTTCCCTTCCTCCTCCAGACTGAAAATTTATCCTATTAATAGAGTGAGGCATTAACTAGCAGATAGACTCAGTGATACTTTTTCCTTATTTTCTTTCATCAGAGGAGAAAGACATATTAGCTCTAGCAGAGGCTCAGTTTAGCTTTCTGCATTTCCATATATACAGTCAGGGACTCCTACCATGGAATCTTCATTTGGGCTCTTTAAATCCCAGAAAACAGACACATTACAGGCACAGGTTTTCAAATGAGCTTTGCACAACAGTGCAATCCTTAGGGTACAGCTGAGAGACTTACAACTTTTCCCCACCAGAACACTACTGTGCTGGAAAGGAGGAACATTGCCATGGTTCATCCCATGTTCTTCCTTTTCTCTGATGCTGCTTTCTGTCACAGAAATCAAAATAACCATCTTGCTTAGTTCAGCCTCTCTTGACAGTGCCTGAGCCAGCAGTTTCAAAGTCAGTCATGTCTCTCAAGGAAGCATGTTGATTCTGTCTGACACTTAACAAGTGTCACTGTCATTAACAGTCCTCAAAGAGATGTTCTTGCAGACATAACAGAAGGGATGATAATTAGCCTGTATATTTGTGTTATTCCATAGGCCCAAACACAGCACAGCACTTCAGTAACTGAAGAGGCAGATGGTACTAAAGAACATTTAGCCTTGTCCATAAAGTGCTACTCATTACCTGGGAAGAATGTCAGGTATAAGCCAGTATTTGTTAGAAGTTGTTGCAGCAGCCACTGCTGCCTGCGGTAACGTCCTCAAATGAGGACATGAAATGCACCAGCACAGTGGGAGCACACGTTGGGCTTCATGCAGGCAGCTGGGTCCCCTGCAAGTGCTGCTGCCTCTGCTGTGAATCCGAGTGCAGCTGGGTATATTTAATTTCATCAGCGTTATTTGTTCTAGTTCAGAAAGTTGCTGTCCCAAGTCAGATTTTGATCCTTTTGAAGCTAATACAAGGTTTTGATAGGGAATTCATTCAATCCCAGGAGGATTCAGTGTTGCAAAAGACCACTGACCCACTGGTCACTAGCCAAGCATTGGCTTGCCTACGCTTGAAGACAAGCAGGTATTCATGTGGCCCATAGCATCAGCCAAGCATTGCCATGGCATTTGCAAGGGCTTCAGTATGCATTTTGTGCTCTCCTGGAAGAAGGCAGACCAAAAAACCTTGGGAAGCATCTCTGTAAATAACACTTTCTGGGCTGCTTCCCAAGTCATCCAACATCAATGTGAACATTAGACTGAATTTAGCTAATCTTCATGTACATCCACTTGTATGAAGGGGAAAACAGAATGGTAGCTCACATCCTCTCACATCCCATCATATTTTTCTCCACTTTTGTGCTTTGCCTTGATATTATGTCACATATCTTTTAACATGATATCCTCATAAGAGCACTATACTGCTCTGTAATACTTACCTCTCTCAAAATGAAGTACAGAATTTCCTTTAGCCTCAAAGTCTCCTAAGATCTGCATCCTGACAGTGGTTTTTCCACCACCAAAGTGAAGCCACCTCTGGAAAGATAACAGCTGTCTAAGTAAGTGCAAACCACAGTAATACACTTTTTAAAAAAAAAAGAAAGTGAAGAAAACACAATCTGGATTTGTCACTTTGGAAGGAATGGAAGGATACAGCATTGCTACACGATACCAAATGGCAAGCTTGAGTACTAGTACCAAAGAAAAGAAAAATCAAGAAGCTGATTGTATTTTATGTAAATGTTATGTATGAATAATTTTGTCATTAGCTGACCTGTCATCTGCCTGGTAGTGCACAGAAACAGTAACAGTTTACATTAACGTATTAAAGGCACATATAATTTATTCAGTGAGATTCATGCCCTGTGGTGCTTTTTTGACAAGTTTTTACGGCATTGTAGTTAGTATTTACTAGCAATGAAAGCACTTTATAACACTTTGATACAATATTTGAGTCAAGAACTGCACAAAGCAGCTATTTCATAGGCAAGAAAGCAACTACAAATGACACTTCAAGAAGTGTTACCAAGAAATCTCCAAAGAGCTCAGTTTCTTAGCATCAGTGAGACTGCACCTGACAATGTCACAGTGCTGTCATCACAGAAGAGGGAACATTTGCTAAGCTCCACCCTAGCAGGAGCATCACATCCACCTCCTCAGCAAGTAGAGGCACTCTCTGCAGCACTGCAGCATCCCTGGAGCTCCCTAGTTAGGCACAGCCCCGTTCAACTTCTGTGATCATATGGGAGTGGAGAAAACAGGATGCAAGAGAGTGGTCCATAAAAACACATCTCAAAGAACTTAGGGAAACTATGCACTTCAGTTACACAGCTTTTCTTTTTCTGTTTTTGAAATACTTTGCTCTTAAGTTTTAAAACGGGTCCATAAAAATCCTTTAAAATAAGCTAAATAGGCTGAATTAATCCCCTTAATCTCTTTTTCCTTATGCATGCATTCACCTGGGTTTGCCTTGGAAGATTTGGCTGTCAAATTGTGTATGCTTACCTTGGGCTTCGTATCATCAGTTTAATGGTTGAGCAGCACAGGCTGGAGTTGTCCTACCTCAACCACCTCTTTGAAGTCAGCAGGCACACACAAATGCAGTTTTACAAGCAAATAGTTCAGAGTGCCTCACACTAAACAAAAGGGCTTTGATTTTCAGCAGTCCCTCTCCCTTTGGCTTCCAGTACAGACTTGGGAACTGAGCCTTTTGGAAGCAATTGGATCCTCACGACCTGCAGGATCCATGTGCGCTGTTAAGTAAATGCATTGGGAAGCAGCAGAGGAATAGTTGGACAGGGACTGGTCTTTGGATTATCACTCAGAAGCATCAGACACATTAAAGGACAACTTTAAATTACACTCTGATGGATAAGGAAAGATGTCTAGTTCAGATGGATTCTTAGATCCCTGAAACTTGTGTTCTTCACCAATCCAAATTCTGAGCTGTTGTTGCCACAGCTTTTGTCAAAGTATGACACAGATAACACAAGCTAAGAGAGACATCCCCTGTGGTTAAATTACATTAATGAAAGCTTACAAAGCTTTCATGCCCAAGCAGGGTAATTTTCATCTCTCATTTATGTTCTTACTGCCACTGACACTACTTAAGATCACTACTGCAGTCTCTTAAGCCTGTTCAGTGGCTTTTGGGGGAGGAAATACAGACTGGTCAAGCAAAGCCTGAGTGTTTGAGTGTCAGAAACATGTCTGTTCTGTAGAGGCAGATAGAGATCTGAGATAGCCACAAGCCTGCAGTTCCCTGAGGCAGGCCACCCCACCGCCCTGGTTGTGTGCCTAAGCTGAGATGTCCCTCTTGCCCCACAGAAACCAGTGGGCAAAGACAAGCTCCTCCAGAAGGAAATTCAGAGTACCAAAATTCCAGAAGCTAGGCTCCGTGGATACTCCACCGCTGCAGTCAGGCGTATTGCCAAACCTTCCCCCTCCAACTCCTGTTATAAGTCAGCAGAAAGAAAATAAAAACCCAATCTACAGATCATGCAGCTCCCAGTACTTGACAAATAGATGACAGAGGAGTATAAGGGTATTGCTGGGCTGAAAAGAAAAGGCTGTGATCAAACTAGAGCTGAGAGCACATGTAGAAAATAAACCAGGTCTGTTCACTGTTTGTGCAAGTCATTTTGTTCTCATTTTGCCCTAATGTGTGATTCTTTTCCGTGCCATTCAGCAGAGCTACTAGGCTCCTTGTGTTCTGCAGTAACCTCCATGTCTTCCACAGCTTGTGAAACTTTCAGATCTGCAAAGTACTGACCGTTTCCTTACTTGTTCTGTCCTTTTCTGTTTGGCAAATAGTTTGAATTGCACACTCCTGTTGCCATTTATTTTGCTTTATTTATCTCTGGGCTTTATTTTTTATAATTGTTGCAGAATAAGCTCTAGATGTACCACACCTCAGAGAAATAAGGGCTACAGCTGATGCTTACATTTTTTAATGAGCATTGGATAAACCCCCATCCTCTCATCTCATGACTTTCTGTTTAGGTTCTTGGAAGTGTACCCATAATGAACTGAATGTATGGGTGGAGATAACCCCCCAATGCTGGAAAGGCAAATGTAGGTAATCTTCATCCCACTGCAGCTAGACTTCAGCTACCTGCTTCTCTTAATTCCCCAAAACTCTCTTTTTGGGCAGGTGCTGGAGGATCAGAGTCCCCTTTTCTGATCCCCATGAGCTGTTTTTATGTAAATGGAGGTCTATCAGGGTAAGGGACTGGTCTGCAAAGGATGAGGCTTCTGTGTAAGCAAGGACAGGCAGCTGAACACACCCATGGGTTAGGAAGCAAAAGGTTCTCTCCTGTCATTTTTCTCTTTCATTTTTCCTGAATGAAAAAAATAAAAGGAACATCAAGTAGAAATAAAGAACTGACCTCTTTGTTTGATGTGGTGTGGTCACAGGCTATGCTGTAGCCTGTTCAGATGAGCCCAGACCAGGAAAGTGACAAAAGTCAGAAAATTCATATAGTAACAAAACATAGTAACTGAAATATTTGAAAGCCTTTCTTAGAGTGAGAAACTCACAGATGACCTCTTATTTAGTGCCTGAAGGGGAAGCTGGTCTTCAATCAAGTCTTCTGGAAGACAATCAATCAAAGACAGTCTTTAGTATAAAAGGCAGTGAAAAGAAGATCCTGTGCCTGAAACCAGAACATTTGTACTGAAAATAAGGCACAGATTTCTAACAGTGAGGGTAGTTTATTGAATAAAGTCCTCAACTGCAGAATGGCTTTTCTTTTACTCATATCTTAATAAATTAAACATCTCTCCTTTAAGGTTACAACTGGTTGAACAGTTTAGCAAGGTCCTGTGCTATACATGGGCAATAGGGTGGTTTTCATCCCTAGGACAGCCCAGGCGAAGAGAACAGTGGCATCAAAATCTACAAGAGCTACCAAAGCCCACCTGTAAATCTCTAGGCACCTTGCCAATGGGGAAAAAAAAAAAACAAACCAAACAAACAACAAATCCTTCAAATCCAAGGAAATCCTCATTTATGAAGAGGTCAAAGTAGTTCTCAGCTTCTCTAAGTCAGAACTGTTATGTTTATATAGGATTTTTTTTCTTCTCCACTTGCATTTTATCAGGGTCATGTCAGGCAGGAAAAAAACCCACAAGACTGGGAACAGGAGTTACTCTCAGGCACTGGCAATTCTCTGTTACACTTCAGAGGACTGGTGAGAGACCAGTAGGACTTTGTTCACAGCCAACATCAGAATATTTTTAAAGTTAGTACTGGGTTCTGGCTAGCAGCCAGGTATAGTTATAACTTTGCTAAACTTAAATAGTAACTGATGTATTCCTGCACTGCAGTCTGACAAAAATCAAGGAGCTCGACTATTACTCATCTGTACTGAAAAAAAGCAGACCAACATTTCCAGCATACTGAAGCTGTCAAAAGGCTCAAGGATAACCAGCCAGGGGCCTGTGGCTGGTGTTTATTGCCTTCATAAATCAAATTCTTCACCATGAACATATCAGTTAACATGGGTAGAAATTAAGTAGCCCAGTTACTACTCCCTAGACTTTTAAGAGATACAAGTGGCTTCCTCAAAAGAGGATCCTCAACCAGAACAAGCAGGCTGGTGGTACTCATTAAATTAGCAGGAGGAAGACAATACATAGCTCCCAAAATCCCCTACAGCAATACTGAAGAGCTTTTGGAAAATGGGATCAGCAGTGTTCCTGCTAAAAGCCATATCAGTGAGACATGAAAAGCATGTTCTTGAAAAGCTGAAGGATTCCCAAAACATTTTACAAAAAACACCTGATGGCTCATACAGTTCTAACCCAGTTACCACCACTTACTGTAAAAATCGGGTTTCCCATTTAGTAGGAGGTTTGGGGGTGTAGCTCTAACATTAACACTATTTGAATAGAACTTCTTGGTGTTTAATATCAAGTTCGGTGGAAAGCATTTCCCTATTAACTATCTGTGTTTTTTTCCTTTCTCCCCTTACTACCTCACTGTCTGTCTTTCCTCCTTTCTGCACTAAAAGTGGCTGTTCCTCTGTCTCCAAGCTCCTCCTGCTCTTCTGCAGCAGACCAGCTCCTGTCTAGCCATGAACATGCTCTGTAAGTCCTTTCTTTTATTACTGCAGCTCTATCTGTGTGTGTCTGTTCAGTATTGGTTGTAACACAATTTAAAGCCTCATTTGCTGGGCAGCTTAAGAGGCATAAACCCCAGCTGAATGGGGATGTTTCACCCCAGGACATCGAGGGTGCTGCAGGCAGTGTGCAGCAGGAACACTGCCTCTTGGTGATGGCTGCTCTTACTCAGAGGACTGTCTTACAATAGTGCAAGGGCTCACCAGGAGGAACCACACTAAGGAGTAGAACAAGATACAGAGGACAGTAATAAGCTGGGATTAATTTCACTTTAGAGCCACACACCATCATATATCACAAACAGCTTGGGACAAAAAAAAAACTCTGTGGCCCTCAGGAGGACCAAGCCTAATCCATGCATAAAACATACAGGGATTTTAGTGATTCCTAGAGATCAGGCACAACCATAAGAGGCTCTCACAGGGGTGTGGGAAAACTCCAGTTAAGTCCAGTGCCTGCCTTAAGCCAGTTAAGTCTTCTGGTAGCTCTGGGGCTTCCTCTACCCTCAGACAGTGTGTAGGATTCCAGCTGGATCCTGCCACAGTGGGACAGGCATCATGGGCATGCTCCAGGGGCCAGGCACTTGCAGACACGCAGCCCCAGTTAGCTCAACAAGAAGAAGAAGGGACTAAGTGTGAATTTGGTGTCTTGCTCAAGACGTTTCAGAAACAAGTGTAAGGAAAAGGAGAAGAGCTCATCTGGGGACCAAGAAAACCCCTGTGGTCACAATGACAATCTCCTGACTTCAAAACTGAGATGACAAGTCACAAGAACTGATACTTTACCAGCCTTTTGCATCTTCTACCAAGAGACAGACAGAATGCATCTGGCCCTTCAGTGTCACACACCCACAACTGCTCCAGCATCTCAGTGTTACCAACCCCTCCACCTGCCCATGTCCTCTGCATCCAGTCAATGAAGCCACAGATGGTGGGGAAACTGCACCTCCCAGTACCCAAAAAGTCTCCAGTTATCCCAACAGATTTGTGGCAGGCAGGGGGTTTCTCTCCATTTTCCTTTCAGTGCTTCTGTTTATTCCTCATTAGGACACTCAGATATTGAAGAGAGGCAGCAGATTTCAACTGTTGCTTTAAGACAGCAGAGCTCAAAGTGGAGAACACAGTGTCTGTTTCTGCCATCTGTAATTTCCCATAGCCAGGTTCCCTGGATGGAACACAGCATACATGGAGTCAGAGCTGTGATCAGGCTGCAATCTGCTGCCTGTATCAGTGCTCAACCTGCTTTTGACGTTTTGCACTGCAGAACTGCCAACCACTGACAGAGGACTGGCACCATCCCTTCAAAGGCTGTAAAAAATAAAGGACATGGCTCACCAACAAGGAGTTGACAAAATGCCTTTTTAAAAGCAGGCAGCACGAGCTACATAAGCTGCTAATTTAAAGTAGACTAACACAAAGTAAGGACCCCAGGCACAGAGAAAGCATCCCTGGCAAAACAGTACTAAAAGAGAAGAAAAACCTCAGTAACTTCCAGCATCCCTCAGTTCTTGGCCTTCACTGAAACTTGAAGGAAACTCCAGGGTGTTTCAGAGCTGGTTGGACTGTCTCCTGGATACACGTGCAGGTACCAATGGATCCCCAGAAGGACA
Organism: Merops nubicus; assembly: GCF_000691845.1. Lineage (NCBI taxonomy): Eukaryota > Metazoa > Chordata > Aves > Coraciiformes > Meropidae > Merops > Merops nubicus. The sequence goes on along the minus strand of NW_008625701.1, from coordinate 59,443 downwards.
GAGCCTCAAAGGATAGATCTTCTCACCCTTTGCAATGTCCAGGGCAGGGAAAGCAGTCTCCCAGCTATGGCTGCCAACATCACTCCACACAGACTCATCCCTGTTGGACTGTGTTCCTGCATCTCAGAGGCTGTAACAAGCAGCTCTGGTTTTCAGCAGTGTTCAGGTCCTTCTCCAGCCCCTCAGCCATGTACAGCTAGACAGGCAGAGAGAAGAGAGAGTACTCACTTGGGCGAGAGAAAAGAAAGGGGAGCACTTGGAAGAGCCTAGGTACAAACCCCATAACTCCCAAACCACAAAGATTTCCTTAGCTAAAGTAACTGCCAGCAAGAAGATGATAAGAAGAGCTACCACTCCCTCTCATAGCTATCTTTTATAATGTCTTTCCCTCACCTTTTCAAAGCTCTTCTGGACAGCCAAGCACCAGCAGAGCTCCTTCAATCATCACACCCGCTCCAGCACCCAGGAGTGCTGCTCTCCCACCCTTGCTCTTTTATTTCCTCCTCCTCACTGAGGCACTTGGTGCTAATGAGGCTCCTGAGGCTTCCTGCTGCCCTACCCATCTCCCAGCTCTGCAGAGCCAGCTGGCTCTGGTAACCCTCTCCTGGCCAGATTCTGCACACAAGCACCCTCCAGCCACATTTCATCTATGAAAAAGACACTGTTCTACAGCACTGAAGGACACCATAAACAGGCAGCATTGCGATTCAGGGAGAGCTCCACTGCCTACAGGCTCTCTCACTGAGGACTGTATTTTTCCAGTTTACTCATTTAGCTAAGGCACTGCCTAGAACCAGCTGCCTGGCTTCTTCCACTCATTTTGGTATGTCTGTTAATAAGCGTGCACAGAGTGCAAGTGTACTCTCAGGCCATCAGACCCTTTCACCATGTCCTGTCACCTTCAAAAAGGCCCCTGGGCTGCTTTATGGGTGGGACACAAGCTGTACTGGCCCACAGGACAAGAAGATCAAAGTGGGGTGAAAGAAGCACCTCACTCTGCTGGTCAGACTCCTTTGAGATGTGTTTTTGCAATGAAGTGCAGAGGGCAGGCTGCCCTGGTTCTTCTCAGTTGCTGCTGTGCTGCTGCTGGATATTGTGTTCAAGTAAGCAGTCATTGGCTTAGGAGATGGCACTCACCTCATCTTCCTTTTCCAAGCAGGAGCATTAGCCACAAAAGTTAAAAAGTCATCCTGCACTGCATATGTAAATACTTGTACAGAATGGAAGAACTCCACAGAAAACATGAGCAGGAATCAGTACCGAAAAGCAGTTACTCCTCTGGAGGTGGTGGATCACTCTAGGATGGGGGAGAAGCAGGGTTCGACTCTCTCTGGGGAAAAACGAGAGCTGAAGGCTGAACTCCAAAACCCCGTTTCTGCTCACTGAGCTGCTGTCCCCAGTGCCAGCTTGTCAGAGACGGTGGGATGGGGCCAGAAAGCTGAGCCTCACCCAGACCTAGGTTAGGATGCTCCTGCAGCTTTTGCATGAGGCAGGTTCATAGCTCTTCTGGGTTCTCTGCATTTAGGGATCTAAGAGGCTTTACTGGCTGCTCATAATTAGATGGGGATTGAGCAGAGAGTTCAAACGGCTGAATTTCAAACGTGTCTGTTACTCCTTCAGTTCTTTGTGTCAGGTGTCTGTGAAATGTCCTCATGTGAGTTTTTGTGTCTGCTTTGCTCCTTCTGGCAATTTCTCCACTGTTGTTCCCCATCATATGACCATATGCTCTTATCCCTGCACGAACATCACTCGGCATGTCCATCACTAAATTCTTGGTTGCAGTTCTTCCAAAAAGCTCAGCTGAAGAGCACAAGAAAAAGGTGGTCCCATGGCTTGGCAGGCTCCTGCAGAGGATGGACTCCTGCTTTCCTGGTTGTGAAATGTGCAAAGCTGCATTTCACAATTTCATCTTGGTAAAACCAGTCCTTATTTATCACAGCCTTTTCAGTCACCACCGCTTTGATTAGAATCTGAAAAAAAGCCAACAACAAAAACAAAAAAAAAAAATAAAAAACCAACAACAACAACAACAACAACAAAAAAAACGCAAACCAACAACAACAAGAAAAACCCCCATGCAGGCTGCCAAGGCAATCTCTGAACCAGAAATTATTCGGAAGTGAATTTAGCTGTTCCAAAACATGGAACTGTGATGAAATGAGAAGCCCTGGCAGGCTGCAATGATTGAGTTAGTTAAGAATAGTCCTTTGATTGGGGCTGTCTCCCTGTTTAATGTGTATTGCTCCATTTCTTTTGTTAAGGAGGTGGGTGACTTTGCCTTGATGTCACTGGTGAAGGATAATGAGAAGTTCACTTCGTGAATTAGAGCAGAGAGCTGTAGTGTCGGGGCAGAATGAACCTGGCACAAGTCATTGCTGTTAAAAAAAAAAAAAAAAAAAAAAAAACAAGACATGACTTTTTAGCTCCTTTGATGAGGAAGCTAGAATTTATGGGGTCCCCACATGGAACTCCACAAGCGTTGTCAAATGGAGAGATTTTCTAACAAATTCATTAAGCCATTGCTGAGCTTTGACGATTAACTACAGAGCCAGAGCAACACACACACTTGTACATTCCTGATCCCTTAAACAATTCTTTACAAAGTTTTGACAGCATACAATTCCTGAAATGCTAAAGAAAGCAGATCCATAGTCCCCAAAAAACTGTAGTCAAAAAGGATTGACTGTGCCTCTGAACAATGATTTCATATAACAATATAGCACCTTGCTTAAATATATTCCCTTCATGGGCAAAGTATTGCCACATCTTTAAAATCAAATTGCCACTCAGAAAAATCCACACTCAAACCTATGCAGATGTTTCCTCTGAGATGGTGTTGTCCTTTAGAGCTCTTTATATTATAACAGTAATAGAAAATGAAGTTATTTCTGTGAGATAAATGGACTCCCTAAATGCTGTTTTAGCCCTTGCATTAACCTCACTCTAAAAGCTGGAGATACTCGTGCTGCCATCCTGAATTGTGAAACTGAAGGTAAAAAGTGCACATGGTAGGGATGCTCTGTGTAGAGGAGGATGCAGAGTTAGAGAGGGCAAGCAGCTAATAAAACTGCTAATAAAACACATGAGAGGCAGTGGGGTGCTTCAGTCAACCCCCAAGGCTCACGTGGAATGTGCCTCAGAGCTGTGCTAGAGCTGTCATGTCCATCCCAGCTGGCCTGAAAGCCAGAGGGCTGTCCCAACCAGCCTTTGCTTTCCTTCCCATGGCCGTGGCACAGGCAGCTTTGCCAGAGCTGGGCAGTAGTCTCCTGGCCATCCCCGTGAGCTACTCTCACACCCCCCCCAGCCCAAGTTATATCAGCTCTGGGCCAGTTTAGCATGGGCTAGATACAGAACTGGGATAATAAAACGGCTTCTTGTTCCTCTGCTTCTCTTTTTGTCCTTCTTTATGTCCTCTAGTTGATTTTGTCACAGTTGTTATTGATGAGATACTCAGTGAGGCTGCAGAAAAGTATTCAAGATCCTGCTGGGGGTTTTTTGAGACTTAAAAGCACTGAGAAAAGCTGTCAGTGCCTGTCACAGGAACACAGCTGATTCAATCTCTTCAGACTTCAGAAAAAGGATTTTCAACTTGTAATATAAACCTTTTCCCACAATCATCCTTGGAGACTGCAGGTAGAATGTCTCTGCCAAGAAGGAAAAGCTCCTTTTTGTCTTTCTTGCTACTTTATCCTGCATTAGTGTGATAAGGCTAACCTCTGGTGGGAGTTACAGCTGTAGTCATACAACTGTTTTCTTGGAAAGATGCTTCAGAAACACAAATGTGGGGCTGCCCACTTTTCAGAAGCATAAATCTTTCCATTTAGAAGACTGCTCTCAAAGAGCAACTAGAACAGGCTTCCAGCTGGAAAGGGAAATAATAATGCTCAATGCTTCCTTGCAAACAGCATGCTGGGATTAATTGGAAAGTGGATACCTGGTAGTTTGCTCGGTAGGTGCAGCCTGCACATCATGCCCTGTGAATGCCACATGCTTGTTCTCCAGGAGAAATCAGTGTCTAACGTGCAGCATTTACTAACTAGTCCAGGACGGGGGTGCAGTTGGTCCCACTGCAACTTCTTGAGTTTAATAAAAAGTGAGGGAAAGAAAATGTGCCACTTTAGGGGGGGAAATCAGGAAAGAGAGGAAGCCTTTCGCTTATTTTTCCTGGTAAACCACAGGGTAAAAGAGGAAGGTGGCACACACATGTCTGCCTGTGCACACGTGGTTGTGCCCCTTGCACCGCCACACAGCCTCAGCATTTGCAGGGACTAGAGTGGGGGGCGGTGCTCCCTGACTGCCAACTGTAACAACAGCAGCAGAAGACTCTGCAGCCAGCACCTCCTGGCCTTGTCCTCCAAACAACCACAGCGGGACCTTCACGGGAGCTTCTCTTTCCAATGGCAGGGATCTCTCAGCCGAAGTCGCTCCTCCACTCCCAGCTATGTCAGCCAATGCCCCAGGCGTTGTGCTGTTCCAGCAGGACACCCGAGCACCTGGAAGAGCAGGGAGGGGATGGGTCCTGCTCCAGAGCCGCGTCCTGGGCATGAGCGATGATGAACCGTGGTGCAGATGGCAGCGCCATTTTCGGAGCTATAAACAGTATCATTGTCATAGCTCTCTGAATGGTACTGCCATATGTATCGGAGAGCCAGCATTTATACTTGTAAGGGCTTTGGGCCAGCTGGATTTTCTCCCCGCTTGGATGAAGCTGATTCCTGAAGTATGAATGAAAGTCGCGTGCTGCTTTGGAGTAATTCCCCATCAGTAGTTATTTTTGAGTCTCCAAGGATCATCATGTTCTCATCAGGCTCCTAACCTGTGAAACCCAATTGTCCTGCACACGGAGAGATTGCTGATACATCTAAACCTCCCTGCTTGGTTCAAGAAGAAGCAGAAAGTTCAAGGAAACTTTGATAGCAAACCAGTCAGGCTCTGCATGGTTTTCTTTAGCAAGTGTTGTACTTTAATGGCAAAGTGTATTTGACTGAGTGTACATGCCCAGGTGGGTGGGTGGGTGTAGAGAAAGCAATTATCTTAAACAATCAGTCTTCAGGGGTTTCCTACCTTGCCTGGTTGCCAGTGCTCCCCTCCATTTGTATTGCTGAATGAATAACAACCACGAGAAAAGTGTGACAGCAAAGTGAGTCCAGTGGATGAGCAGAGCAGAGCCTAGAGGTGCAGCAGCATCACAGGCCTGCTGCCCGGGCACTCGGGGGCTACATTCTGCTCAGGGCAATCCCTTATCATTACTCAGCTTTGTCCTTGCTCCAAGAGTTTTACAGTGATGTTCAATTTTTTTCTGACCCAGCTTCTCTTCAGCAAAGAAAAGGCCAGTGGGTCGTCTTGAGAGAAGAGACTAGTGTGGCCTGGTAAAGGTATGCAAGCAAGTGGTAGGGAAGGAACAGCCCTGTTTGCCAAGAAGCCACCACAAATACCGAGATGCTTTTCCAGGAGCAGTGGTCCTGCATTGTGCTGGCTCTGCTCTGGCCTGAGCTGACTCTGGGGATGCCAGCCTTCCAGGGGCTTCAAGTTGGTCCCTTCTGAGAGACCGCTCTGGCCATGGACTGTAGCTGGGGCTGCAGAGACGGGCCAGTTTATGGGGAGTAAATGTTTACGGAACAAGAGTGAAACTGTGAACCGTCCTGGGCTGAGGCCAAGCCCTTCAGCTGACAAATGCCAGATAGCTCTGTTTAACATTAGTCTGATTCCTGCTTCAGAAGAGCCTACAAAGATCTGAGAGCCACGGAACCAGGCAACGTGTTTCCAATTCTGTGTGTATGATATCAGCAATAGATTACGATGACTAATGAGTTCAGGCATTTGTGACAAACATGCAGTTGGCCACCCGTTTAGAGACATATTCTAAGAACTAATTAATTCCTTCAGTTTCTGGATTAAACTATTGTGCAAAACATCTCATCAAACAGAGAACATTATATGGTATGTTACTGTAATTAAAGAAAGAGATAACTGAGCTCGAGAGATGCCCGCAACACTTAATTAAGATTAATTAAGCAACACAATTTACAGCTGGTGAAGATGAAACTGAGCAATTCAAAACTGGCTAGACAAAGTGGCTGTGACATGCTGAATTTGTGAAGTCATAGCCCAGGACCGTCTTGTTCAGTAACACTGCCATGGCAGCCTCTCCAAATGAGTTTCTTTCATGAGATTGTGTTTAGCTCCTGGAACACACCCATTTTTTTGGGCCAAACACAGGCATGCCTGTTAAACAGCTGGGAGTTAAGACCTTGACAGCTGGAGGCTTGGTGGTCCAGATAAAGCACTGCCAAAATACACACAAGATTTCCTTTACAAGCCCTCTCTGAGACAGCAGCTGGATGAGTGTGTTCTTAATTTCTCTGATCTTTTACTCCGATAGCAACACAGTTTATCTATATAACAGAATTATCACACTCCAGGCACACCAGCTGTATTAAGTAACTGGCAGAAATTAGCATTTCTTAGCCTATTCAGAATGAAAGAATAATTCCAGTAATCGCTGTCATCAGTTCTTACTTCAGGAGAGAAATCTTAAGTTCTCTCTCCCAGAAAAGGAAAGCAAGACATTTAGCTGTTCTGGGTCAAATTTAAAAAAAAAAAAAAAAAAGTTAAAGCATATTAGAGATTTTTTTTTTTTTTTTACAAGAACTGGGAAATCCCTGCCCAGAAACCCCCTTTTTGCCTATTACAGTGTCACACCTTTTGTTCCTCAGCAGTGATGTTCTTTTGCTATAAACGTGCTCAGGGCATGACCACATCCTAGGCAGAAATCTTCAGCTGTTCTTTGGTCTCCTGATACAAGTTTTTCCCAGCTTTTGGTTTTGCAGACCTAATGCCTATATAGTAGATTATCTCAATAGTCTCTCTCCATAGTTTATTTCTCAGCCATGATAGCCTCATTATTTTAAAACAACTGTTTCATTAAGCCATGCATCCTCCTAAACAGTCTGAAGTCTTAGTACCGTGATGTCCTGGTTTTGTGTCCTCATGGCATGTTTCACAGCCAGCTTGGGAGTTCCCACCAGAGTTAAGTGGCAGTATATCACCAAATTTTGTAGCTGAAACCATAGCTTTCAGACTGTTTTTAATCACTGGAAGATCTTGCTTAGTGCTTTTCAATCATTCAAAAGCTGTGAAGTGCAGCAAGAAAAACACTCTCTGCACCAATATTTTCATCTAAATTTAATTCCATGTTGGTAACTGAATTGCTTTTTTTGGATGGTATATGAGGTGATGAGTCTACCTGGAGCCACCACATCTGTGGTCCTGTTTGAAATTTTATGACTGCATCTGAAACACAGGAACAGTACAATTGCCATCTCCAGTTGCTAGTTAAGGCTTATTTTTCAGGTAATCCATCCTAGACTCCCCTGCTACACTATCAGGGAAAACATAGAGATTTGGCTTCAAGCACAGTGTGGACATCATGATGTGTCAACCTGTGATGGGTCTGCAATAGCAAATGGTCTGGGGGTGAAATAAGGAGGTGAGCTGGTGGTTACATGAATGACCTTTGTGGTCAAAAAAAAATTGCATTTTAAGGTGTCTGATCCTAAAAATTTTGGTTTTCCCTGACAAAATTGGTGTTATTGTGCACTGAAAACTGGGAGTTTTGTGATCATCCGTCCCCTTCTAATCCTTCCCATGACCATGCAGGCAATTACTGAGGTGTTCTGGGAGCTAGTTGCTCAACAGCTTCTGGAGAAAACAAGAAAATCAAGGTTGGCTGCTTTGGCCCCCCCCGGCCAGTATCTTCAGCACCCCAAGTCCTACACAGTCTTCTGTCTTTCCATGTTTGTGAGTTGTAAGGGCAAGACAGCAGTGAGCTCCTGAGGCTCTTCAGCTCACCTATCTGCGAGCTTAAGAGTCAAGAAGACATATAGCATGAAACTAGATGTCCTGAACTCTGTGACAGGTATTTTCAGCTCTTGTCATACTGTCCAAGCCCCAAGGTTCCGTCTCTCTTGTCAGTTTAATTGCATTTATTTATTTTTGTCTAGAGAATACTAGAAAATAGAAAGAGATAGGCTATGTGCATCTCCTTCTTCAGATCAGCATTAGCACACATAATTCCCTGTAATGTGCTGCTGCCTCCAAAACAGCACGTTCCTTTTCTTCTTGCTCCACAGTGTAATAATTAGTTTTTACTTTCTGTGTTAATCCTATGTTCAAATCTAACCAGAATATTTCCTCTCCCCTTCCTCCACTGTAATCAGTTGTAGTCTCATGCTTCCCTTTCACCTGAAAAGCATAGTATAGCATAGCAAAGAAAGAATAGAATAGAAATAGAAATAGAATAGAATAGAATAGAATAGAAATTTCAGTTGAAAGGGAAAACCTATTCTATTCTATTCTATTCTATTCACTTTTAATTTCATTGCTATGTATGACTGAAATCACACTTCTCAAATGTGCTTATTAGCCAAGGGTGTGACAGTGTCCTCCCCAGATAATTCTGTTCTCAGATATGAGTTTTAAGATAGCATAGTTCTGGATTGAAACCAGTGCCACAATCCAGACACTAAAAGGTAAATATTTGGGTTTGCTCACTCATAAATAACAAGTAATTATTGTCACAAGTGAAAGGCTCGGAACTGTGTTGTGTGAAAACCATATGCTTTGGCCAAATCAGAGATCTCTGCTCTAGAATAAATCATTTCACTTTAAAAAATAATTAGGACTGTCAGATTGTTCTAAGAAGTGCAAGCAAAGGATTTAGGATGAGCACTGATAAAATAATAAAGAACAAATGTCTGCAAAGACCCCCACACCTGTTATTATTGCTCTTGTAAGAGCAAATACATCTTCCCATCTTTATAGAAACAGTCATGAGTTTACATAAAAAGAGGGCAAAAATCTTTGTATTTTATATATGTAGCAAGTATCACACTAATCACACAGATGCATGATCTTCTCATAATCTACCAGGCAAAGTGCATCTTAGGTTGCCTCAAGTTGTACCCAAAAGTTTGTAGGTACAAAATAGGGTTTATTTTGTAAGAGGACAGACAAGTTATTGTTGTAGTTGAGTCAAAACTTAAGTCAGTTATATCTGAAACTTGCTGGCTAAAATGCAATTTTCAGTTCCATTTGCTAGATGTATCATTGCATTGCTTTCCTCCAGAAGGGGAACAAACATAAATCTGAGCAACATTTATTTACCAAAGCAGCAGCTACCGCAGAGATTTATAGACTATGTCATCTCCTCTGAGGCAGAAAATACAGAAGCCCAAGAGCAACCAAGGAAGGGGATATCACAACCTTCAAAAGTTTGAAGTTACTTGTTTGTTTCTGCACTTTGAATCTGAAGGCAATATATAAAGCAATCGGCAGGTAGGATCTGCCAGTTTTGTGAGCTCTGAAAGGTACTCATACCTGCAGAAGGACTAAAAGAAATCACCACATAACAAAAATAGCCCGGAATGAACAGCAGACTATGGAACTAAAGCACTTACACACAGACAGGTACAAAAAGGAAGAGACAGACAGAGGGTGATATTCCACCAGCTTACGTCAAGACTCAGAAAAGCTGCAGTAGAGTGGGCTCAGTGATGCATCTGGATTACTGCACAGCACAGGCTCTGGGGCTCTGCATGTCAGGTCCATAGGCTGAAGGGCTGAGGCCAGCAGTGAGAGATTCATTATGTGAGAGGGAAAAGAAATCACTTCAGTGATTAGCCTGGCCTGGGAAAAACAGCTCTGCCTGAAGGAATCAGCCTCCAAGGTAGGATGTGCAGATATTCTCGCTGTAGCAGCAAACAGCACAAAAAGGCACAATCTGAGCTCTCTCAAAAAAAGTGTTAAGTCCTTATCTGAAGGTTCCCAGCATGTTTCCATAGCTGTGCTTGACTGCCAGAGCAACATTTTCTCTTTAGACATCCTCCTCCAGTCTGGGAATCCCTTAGGCAGCAACAGCCTCTGAGATGCCCTTAGTCACACAGGGGGGGCAGAGCTCAGCCAGGTAAGCAGATGTCTTCGGGGAAAAGGCTCCAAGGACATGGTCAAGGTCCCAGCCTGTAAAACAAACCTGACTGATACAGCCTCGCTGTCCCAGGCTGAAGGACCTAAAACAATATAAACTGAGGAAAAGCACAGATGGGCTTTGCTTACTTTATGTCTGTTTTCAGGTTTAGATTTTAAACCTTCTTTATTTAAATAAGACACTGGTATTTCTTGTGTTGGATAGATGAAAAAGAAATTACTTAAGTAAGCTAATAGCAATTTCTCATGTAGTAGCAATTCTCAAGTTTCATTTGTGGATCAAAGGGAGATTTTGCACCTGAGGCTTGCTGGTACATCCACTCTTCTTCCCAGGCACCTGTGCTTGGGTTCTTGTGCTTTCTGAACTTCTTGGGCTGTGGAGAATGGTTGTACCTCTGGTACGAAGTGATGAGACTTTGAAAAAGCTGATCTTGCAGCACAGAATTTGCTGCGAGATTTGGTGAGTTTGGGCTCATCTGTGCCACCTGAAGCAAACCAGTCTCTTGATGCTGAACCTGTATGATATTAAAAACACCCAACAACTTGCCACAGCACAAAGGACAAGTGTACTTATTATCTGTCTTGACAGTTAGTGTTCAGATTTAGGTACCACGTGCTGGCGTGCTTGCTCTCTGTCATCTGCAGGTATAACTATGTTTTATGGTTTGAATGCCAATGAAAATATATATTCCACAGACCCATTCCAACAAACCCCAGAGCTTCACATACCCTTAAAGGACTCAAAACTTGGCTGAGTCAATCTGGAGACTCAATATTCATAAAATATTTTTTGATTGCTTTCTGCCAGCATTTCACTTTATGTCAAGTAGAATAAATGACTAGTTTCACCTGAAGCTTAATTTCCCCACCTTGTATTTCTGCAAAGAAACTGAAAATTTAATTGTGTCAGCAGGGGAAGGAATATGACTTTATCAGTGATTATTGTGAGTGTTTCTCCCAGCTGATTGCCAGATATTTTGACTGCACTGGTTACCTCTTTCTGTGGTCAAAATCAATACATAGATCAATACAGTCTTTAAGTGTCATGTTCCAGTCTACAAGGCATTTCTGTAACAGGGGATCTCAAAAGGGATTGCCTAGGGCTCCTTTTATTTCATGAAACTCACCAGAGAATGCTTTGGTTATGCTTCCTTTTTTCTTGGATTCCCCTCACTGTCCCATAAATTAGAAACTATTTACAGCTATGCTCTTTCCTCTTCAGATTTGTGCCTCTCCTGGCACTTGGAGAAGCCTCCTTGGACATAGTGTATTTAAATGTTCAGGCTGAGCCTGACATTTTTCTTTTTGGAGCTCTTCAGAAGAGATGAAGTTCTGCTTGCTATGGTGCTCAGATGAAAATTGTTTTGTTTAGGTCCTTGCACACAGAAGTTCAGATGGTCCCTGAGCCTGGGAGGGGAGCAGTAGCTGGCATCACTGATATGAGATACTCACTAGCAGATGTCCAGGAACTACTCCTGTTGAGATCGGAAAGGCTGAAGTCAGATAACAGCCTATCATCACAGGATGTTTGGGAATATAACTAACAGAAAATGGAGACTTAGCAACCTCTGAATCATATTGAAATGAAGAAGCTGTCAAAGACACCTCCTGTCCTCCCCAGCACACTCCTGAAGACGATGTAACCTAGCTGTGAAACAGCTTTTGGCAGGGAAGGCAGATGAGCAAATGAAGCATCATCCTTCCTGAAGAACAACAGGGGAATGAAAACACAGTCACCAAGCAATATGTAGTTACTGTCTTATTTTGGTGTCAGTTTTAACAAGCTAAAAATGAGGAGCAACTGTCTATGAAAACGATGCAAGGAATTAATGTTTGCAAGTGGGGCATATGTAAAAGGACAGAGTAGAATGGGGAGCACAAAGGGTCTGCTGCTGCCCTTAGAGCACTGAGGGAAAATGTGGTGTCCATTTATCAAACCAAAGCTGTACAGAGGAGAATATGGAGATTTTTCTTAAATTAAGCACCCACTTCCAATGTCACCATCTGTGATATGACATTTAATCTTAATAAAATGCTAACAAAATAAGATTAGTTATGAGCACAGCTCAAAAGCTTGCCATGTTACTATTTTTCATAATATGATGTGTAAGGTTTTACAAATTCATACCTAGTAGGCTGTAAGAAAGGGGTGTTCTAAAGTCAGGAATGTGCTACTTAATACATACCATAGTAATAATAATTGAAAAACCTTGAGGAAGAAGGAAAGAGAAGTGACAACTCCTATTCACCACAACTTGGTGAGGCATGGTGTTTGCTGTCTGACGTGTCCTTCCTGGGGAGCAGGATGGATAGCTGAGAAAAGGCAGCAGCTACTGTAGCCAGAGAAACCTTACCTTACGTTAGTAAGACTTACTGCAACTTAATCTAAAACCTAGTTGAGACATTAAAGGCACCAACAAGGATCTTTATTATTAATTTTGATCTTAATATGGATGTCTGTTAAATCTTTGTGTGATTGTGCCATTACCAGAAAATACACTTTTCAGATCTTACCAGTAGGTGCCTTAAGATACATACAGCTTCACAATACCACTTTCAGGGTATCCAGAAGTTACCAGGATACAGAAGAACAGACACTGCCTGGGCACGTGTGTGATCTGGCCCTGCAAAAGGCAGGAAAGGATGATGTGTACCCTGGTGACCAGAAAACTTACCAGCATGCTGTAGAGTAGGAGGGAACATGCATGAGCCCCAGATGCTGTGAGGGAGTTTGTGATAGTTAGCTATGCAGAAAGGAACATAAACTAGTGACTGGAATTAACAATGTGCATATGCTAGACTTTTGTTATAAAATACATTATTCTTTCTAGAAAGTCTTTGTTTCAACACATAAAAAAAGTTCAACTCTTGCACACACAAAGCAGACACATAAAACTATGAAGAATTTTTTTCCAGAAGATTTCAACAAACTGCAGTAGTCATTCCTCACTGGGTATTTCACTGCAGAAAAGCCACCCATTTCCCTGACAGCTGCAATTCTAACACTCTGGCACATGTTTGAAGCCTGACAAACAAAAGTCAGTCCTGGGGCTCACAGCTGCTGCTCTGCAATACATCTGGATATTGTGGTGTCTCCATTGCACAAGAAAACACCTCTGAGTGGTTTTGCAACCATTTCATTCCATAGCTTTGACAAATGCCTTATTTTTTTCTTCCTAGCAGATGAAAGGTCCAATTGTGCCAGTCGTGAGATCTCAATTTATGAAAAAAAACATTCATTATCTTCCATTTGAATATTCCTAATTGATTCTGCCTGTGCTTCAGTAATTGACACACCTTACTTAAAAGCCAAAAGCCTATTAGGAGCTCTCCCATCTGCAGGTAGCTCTAAACTGCTTTTAATGTGATGCTGTGGATTTCTAATGTAAGCACTACTCGCCTAATTATCAGATTTGAGCCTCTTATGAATGTTGCATTAATTATGGCATAAAAGTGAACTGTAGGCCAAAATCTGTAGGTAATTAGAGCATATAATGTAGAGCCAAACTCAACATTAATGAGAGAAAAATGGAAATACAAAGTTAATGTGAGAAAAAGGGGGAAAAGCCCATCTTCTGCAGCATGGCATTGAGTGACCTCGCTCATTTGCCTACTTGTTTACCCTGGTGTTTGTAAGTAGCAAAAGGATTTTGATCACTGAAAACAAATAGCTCCTTCATTGACTTTAAAGTTAGCTTAGTTTCTATCCTTCAGTGCTCAAGTTTCTGTTTCTCATGTGGAAACACCAATAATTATAACGTTAACATGTGGCAAACCTGTGATGGAAGAAGTCAACATCTCTGGACTGACTCCATCAGCTTGGTTACTGTGTGGATCTCATATTTTTTATCACCAGTTATTGTCACATTTATGGTCATAGTATCTGAAGTCCAAGGCCTTTTGTTACAGTTTGGCAGAACGTCCTGCAGTGGAAAACAGGGAAGCTTATCAACACCATTCAGGTCAGGCAGCTGAAAGATGGAAGTGTGAGGAGGCTGTGAAAAGAGAAAACTCCAGGCTGGGAGAAAGCACAGGCATAATTAAGATGAGCCAGTCAGTGATGACATCTATTAGCACAAGAAGTAGTCTCTTGAGGGAACCACTGTAGAAACACCCTTTGAATGATCAAAATTGGGCTGGATAAAGTGATGGGAAGTGGTACAGCCCTGTGTCAGCAGAGGTGGCATGGGGTAGCTGAGAATCTCTGTCATATCTCTGATGTCACCACTGGACTTGTTAGAAAGTACTTTTCAGCCCAAGTGCCTGGTGAACCTTCCTGATGATGCCTTCTCCACCCCCTGGCTCACTCTGACATGAGATCCAAGGCTGCGTCTCCACGTATTGTCTCAGCAGCTCTAAATAAAAAAGCAAAGCAGGCTTATTTTTAAACTATCCCACCATATGCTGTTTTGCAGTAGTCAAACTCACAGTCGAGATGAGGGGGATCTGCAAACCCTCCAGGGGTCAGGAGGGGCATTAGCTAACAACGTTGTGCTGTTCGAGGTCCACAGCACTGCTCAGCACCTGGAATTGGGGGGGTGGCAGAGCCCCAGCAGTGCTCCATGAGCGGGGTGGAGTGGAACAGAGAGGTGGCATTCCTTGCACATCCCAAGGTGGGTGTTTCTCTGCATGGGGTGCCTGTGGTTTTCATCCTTGCACCCAGGCAGAGGTGAGATACAAATTGCTAATCTTTCTCACAGGGGGAGAATGAGATGCATTTGGGATGTGCTGGAGAAACATGGCAGCTATTGTTCTGACAGGATCAAAGCTCCTAACAGTATAATGAAGCCGATTATTTTTAAAGTGAGCTTTGCTGTTTGAAAGCTGCCACGTTTGACAGCTCTGGAAGGCACAGGCATCTGCTTGAGCATGAAAGGGAAAATGCAATCAGGCCATGGGAGCGCAGGGGTAAGAGCAACAAGATATGCTCAACAGATTGCGTCCTGTATACCTCCAGACTCCACTCAGTAATTGTTTGCTCTTCTTAATTTAAAAGTTATTAAAAATCTCAGGCACATCTTAGCAACATCCATGTTACCATTAACAACTGGCCATCAGTGACAACCATCAGATGGACGTTCCGAGCAATGTCCACTGGAGGCAGTGGAAGATAAAACCTGCCCGGTGCAGGCTGGGGTCAGCAGACACAGTGCCCAGCCATTCTCAAGCATTCTCCTTGTCTGAAAGCACGTCAAGTAAAACTGAGATGATGAATTTTAAAACAGGACAGCAGTATTACACAGAAGCAGAAAGGACAGCTGCTCTGTGCAAAGGGAGAGTCCCATCCTGACACCAGCTCAGTGCTGCAGAGCTGCAGTGTGACCATCACAGCGTGTGGAGGCTTCAGCCTCTTGAGTAAGCACTGCTAAAAGAACCAGAGGGAAGGTGGAATCTAATCGTTTTGACTGTCCAGTGAGAAACAGGAGGTCAAAACCAAACTCTGTCATCTCCTTGTTTCTATTTCACCAGCCTGAGACCATCATTAGAGCCAGAGACCCAGAGGTAGGATATTCCCAGCTTTTCAGGGTGTGAAGGATTTAGTGATGGAAAGTTGTTCTTCAATAAATAAAACACCTTTCCTACAGCTGTAGGTTGTTCTGTCCTGGAAAACGTTTCTGACATTTAAAAATTGAAACAAACTATTTTTATCCAAGCAATCAATTGCTGCTGCTGGAGCACCACAGCCCTGAACCAGACTATGATTTAGTTATACCAGACACTATTCATGTCTGAAGTGATGCAATGCTTGTTCTGAAGAGGCTAAAATCTAAATACAAGGCATGCAAAGGAAGTAGTATTGCCTCTATTTTATCCACAATAAAAGAAAGCTCAGAGAAACAGCATGGTTTGCCCACAGTCAAACAGGAATTGTTGGAAAAGCCACCTCTGCAGTCTTGAGGTGTCCTGAGTCTCCAGTAGTCTCCTGTCAACAATTTCTTAAAATAGCCGACCCAAGAGCTTAGCTGATCATTGTTCTTACTACCATGTGTAGCATTTGCCTGTTTGCTTAGCATGGAAGTAGCTGCAGGCACCTCCCTGTGCACAACTTTTTATGTCTATCAAGAGTGTAATTATCATCTTAAGAGGTTATTATTCAATACAACAATGAGATTTCATATCTTCACGCAGAAGGTTTTAGCCAGTACGCAGAGATAATGACATACAAAAATATGTTCCCTCAGCTGGATTTTTTATTGAATTCGACTCTTTGCTTCCTTGCTGATCTCTGTGAAATGCCTTGACTGACTCAGGACAGGCTCCTAATTAGTTATCTTCATTAATCAATGTCTGCCCAATCTATTTCCTGTGCCAAGTGGAGGGTTGTGTTTAGCACTGTAGCAGAGTGATTTACCCCCATTCATAGAACAAGAGCCTTCTGAGCAAAGAAGCAGTGTGCTGGGATTAGCTGTTGAAGTTAAAGTAGCTTAAATGCCTTCCTATAATTTTTCTTAGACCGAATTAATTAACAGAGCCTGGCAGTAAAAAGAATTTTAAAAGGATGATGTAATGAGCATTTACAGTTCCAGGAAAACAAACTCATGGGGTCAAATTCAGCAAATGTTTTCAGTAGGAGAAAACAAAAGGGAAACAAGATGCTGAAATGTTTTGACTTTTTATTTCAAAACAGTGTTTCAGTTTATTATTTGCCTGCACTTTTAAATGGAGTTTAAAAAACATCCTCCTTAAAAAAAGATATTATGGACTTGTACTGTAAACGCAAAAATAAATGAACTGGAGGAGTTTCTGGTCTTGTGCTGGAAAGAAAAAAGAAAGAAAGAAAAGAAGAAGAAACATTTCTATTGTACCTCAACCTAAAACAGTAGTGCTTGTGTGGACCAGGCATTATCTTCACACCTTCTCTTTGGGAGACAAGGACAAATCTTGTGTAGCTCCAGTGACTTTCCTGGTACTGTATGGGAATGCCTTGGTCGATGTCTGACTGAGATGGTCTGAAAACATGTCCTGGAGCTGCAGGTCATTAGCACAAGCATCAGCCAGAGCTGGCTTGTAAGAGTGAGAGACCATGTCAGCTTCAGCTGAGGAAAACGGCCTTCAGGAACGATGGAACAAAGGGAAAAGAAAGGAGAGCAGCAAATGTATTGCTAGATGCTTTCTTTGCTTTCTGTGACTTGTCAGATACAAAGAAAGTAATTTTTTTTTTTTTTTTTTCCCCAGCGATATGTTTCTCTCACTTGAGGGCTTTGCTTACTTGGAGATGTTCCTGCTAATTTTAAATCTGAGGAGGCATGTAGAAGTCTTACAAAATGTACTGAGGGCTGGATTATATGGGCTGGAGACAGCTGTTTTTAAAACCTCCAACTGAAATTTAGTAAAGAATGACGAATGCTTAATTTCAGCTTAATTTCAGAGGTCTGAACAGCATTATTTGATTTAAAGATAATTAAGATATTTAGCATAACTGCTCAAGAGTGGAAAAAAATAAGACACTTGTCATGAAATAGAGACAAATTTGTATTTACATTTCACTACCAAGGACTTTAAAATCAACATTCCTGTCACATTCATATAAATAATTTAGGAATCCAAATGTTTTCCTGAGATCTGGGTTTTCACCATTCAGCTGCAATGGGAAAATTTAACTTTTGATGATACTCCTGTGTATTTCACCCACGTTTTCCCAAAGAACTGCATTATGTCCAAGGACGAATGGTCCACGGATATTTGCTCCTTTATTTTAAAAATCCCATGATTATACAGTAAGTCTAGGCCAGATTTCAAATTTGGCTAGCTCATTTTTAAGAATTTAGGAATATTTTCTCTTTGATGATGATCCTGCTTGAGACATCAAGTCCACTGACTAGTTGGGTTTTACACACAGGTAAATGGTGGTCCCTCCCCAAGACTGGGAATAAAAGATACTGAAGCCAAAGGAAGGTTGCAAAAGCTTTTTGCAGAAGATGGATTTTATTTTCTCTGCCACATTATTGTGCTTCCCTGGGCCTGGCTGAAAAGGGACAGACAGATACTGACTGCCTCTGGTTGGCTGTTTCTCCACTAGAGTTCAAATAGGTGATCTATCACATCACCGACCCCAGCCACTTCATCCAGATAATCATACCACATCCGTGTGGGCTCTGCAGGCAGTCAGCTCGCCATGAAGAGAGATGGTCACAGGAGGAGAGGGTGGAGATGTTTGTCTGCCACGCAGACTAACTCAGCTCCTCTTCAGCAGAAGAAACAGACAGTCGTAACGATGGTTTCACCATACCCCCACCAGGGTTTGTCTGGTTTGAAATCCAGCTTCCTCCAGCCTGCTTGGGTAGGAGCCCTGTGCCTGAAAGCAGAAGACAAACTTTGAGTGTATCTCCACAGAGTTAAAGGAATACCTCTGATATCAGTGGGAGTTCTCCTAGAGCAGTTCTCATGGCATTTTCTCAGTTCATGTACTCTTTTTATATTCCTTGGTTTCCCATAAATTTAGAAGAAAAATTCTCTCTGAATTGTCTTCTCTTGGACAAAGCAGATGACAGGTAGCCAGGTGCAGATGCAGTGAAAGACCCACCTTTAGTAAACTCACCTCTAATAACACGCTGGTCTCCTCTGGGTTGCAGCTCAAGCTGCTGCAGCACAAGGACAATACCCAGTAAGCTCAAACCTTATTGAGAGGAAATCTTACAAGTACCTTGCTCATCTAGGAAACAGGAGGAAATAAGAACCCACAGAGAAACAACGGGAGCTCTTCATCATAGAAGTACTAGATGCACTGCTAGTTTTGCAGCATTGAGTACGAAATGGAGTTATGCTCTCCTGCAGTGTCAATACATATCCACAGAAAACCAGACCAAGCTTGTCATTTCTGTCTCAGTTTTGCCCCAGGAATCATGCTGAGTAGGTAGGGGGTATTCTTCTTATCCTGCTATAATGCTTTTCTGCTGATGGCCCAATGTGGAAGTTCACATTGGTGGCTGGAAGCATGTGTCACTCAGCCCAGAGATTACACTTACTAGAAAGCTTTTAATTTTATGGAGTCTGTGAACCTGGTAATTGTGAGAGAGGGACAATCCTGCACTACCTTTTGAAAATTAAATATGCAGCTGGATTAAAACCAAATGTTTCATGAAAATACATTTTGTGTGTGTATTATATGTATTCATTTTTTTTAACAAAAAAACAGGAATGAAACAATGTATTTTGTCCACATCCCATTTTGATATTTTGTGTATTTCAGATTAAAAAAAAATTTGCCTCTTTCAAAATGAAAAAAAGTCACATATCAAAATAGCACATTCCCAGAGATTCTTGAATTTTGTTTTTACACTCTTCTCAACTTTCTGACCATTTCCCAAGATTTCTCAGTTTTCAAGACTATCAATAGCATCTCTTTAGGGAGACAATAGCATTGTCATCTTTACCTTTGGCTCCTGTAACCCTGGAGGGCACTCCAACGCCACAGGCTCTTTCCTGCTGCTCTGAAAAACAGGCTCAAAGTTTATCCCTGACCCACTGGGATTCAGGATGGTCTGTGTGAACTTTCTTGGGCACTTCCATCA
The DNA here is from genome assembly GCF_000691845.1 of Merops nubicus. Taxonomy (NCBI): domain Eukaryota; kingdom Metazoa; phylum Chordata; class Aves; order Coraciiformes; family Meropidae; genus Merops; species Merops nubicus. Next base: position 39,947 of record NW_008625701.1, on the reverse strand, counting down.
CAGACATGGCTAAATAACAATGCCAGCCAGAAACTGCACTGCCCTTAATGACATCTCTATCATCTACAGGCCATCAGTTACTGGGGGTTAGAGACTGCCATAAAGTATAGAATTAAAAGACTGTTTTCTACCTGCTCCTGAAACAGGAATAAAGTAAGCAGATCCATCAATGTCAGGAATAACTAACAGTCATCTTAAGCTGTTCTCTCTTTCCTTCTATAGTGCATTTATGAATTATGTTGTTTGCATTTATAATTATAGGATGAAACAGATGGTGGAAGGCTTATTTCAGAATGATGTGCTCATTAAAGTAACCTGCTCTGGTCTGCCAAGTGACTGTTAACTGTAATCCCAATTTGATATTGAAGAGAGATATTTATTCCTTTGCTGTAAATCTATCTGAAAGAAATGAATCTTTGAGAAATGGACACTATGTTGAGTGTGAGGCTGCAAGAGTGGTGCTGTGGGAAATAACTGAAGAATTTTGCAGCTGTGAAAGAAAGAAAAATGCAGGGAAAGATAAATTAAGGACCCAAACAATTTTCAAACCTAAGAAAAGTTTCAGTTCTTTATTCAATTTGGAAGCTCAGTTCCATGTTTTCTTTTTTTTCTTCCCCCCCCTCCCCTCTTTTATGTCCCATGGGAACAATCTTTCTCCAGATCACAAATGGGGAAAATACTTGAAACTGTGAAAACTTTTGGAGAATGGGAAAAGCCTTTTCTATATCACTCTGATTTTCACTTGAAACTCGTTATTTTTAGCCTAGCAAGTAAGTCTTTACAGTTGCATGTTTCTTAGATGCTCTGACTTCCCTTAAACATTCACTCTAATGTATTAAATCTCCTAGTTGTACTTTAAATTAGAATGTGCCACTGTCAGGAAAACATGAATAGTTAGATTTTTCAAAATTTAAAAACTTTTCAGTTTATTAAAAGCTTTTCAGTTGATTTTTTTTTTTTTTTTTTTTAAAAAAAAACCACAGCTTTTTAAAAGCAAAGTTTTGTTAAGAGTT
>NW_008625701.1:26040-38903 GCF_000691845.1 Merops nubicus | reverse complement strand
CAGCAGGAGACTCTCACAGGCCAACACATCTCTAAAATCACTGTTACAGCCAGTGGTGGAATATATTACAGGCTTCAAAAAATTTAATGGGAATAGCTAAGACCAGCTCTTATTTCAATGCATTTAATGCAAGGTGTTTATCTTCTATTCTTGCATTACCAGGTGATAAGTGGACACTTTAGCAGTAACTATTATGCATTTATAATATAAAGATTGTAAGAAAGATTTGCAAATAATAGAATGAAACTTGGTGCATATCAGTTTTTAGTATAGTTCATGTCTAAACTTCCCCAGACTTTGCAGCCATTTGTGTACCCAGCTGAGACCCGAGCTACCCTGGCAGTACCAGCAACAGGCATGTACAACATAAATGCACCCACCCATCTGCTTCTGCAGCAACACTGACCTGAATGCATGTGCAAAATCTCTTCTCTACCTGCTGACAATGTGCCCTTTGTTTTCTGGGCACAGAGGGAGTAGATTTAGGTGGCAAAAGTCCTGGGGAGCTGAGGATTAACAGGCCCAGTACCCTCCCCAGCAAAAGCAAAACCTTCCAAACCCAGTCCAGGGACAGCTGCAAAACCTCACCTCAGTCTCCAGTGAACATCAGGACAACAAGACAACCTTCTGCCAGTTCAAAGATGGAACCAATGAATAATGTAAACAGGTGTATTTGGAATGGATTACTAAACAGTCAAAAAAATCAAAAAAGAAAGACAGCTGAGCACCTACAGTGGGTTTAGATGGTTGTGGCTTCCTCCCTTGACCTGCCTTTGGCCCAGCTGAAAGCTTCACCATGCTTGGACATTTGTGGGCATTTATTTTATTCGTTTTTTCTCTGCTATTATTGTGACCCTCAGGGTAAAAGTATTTCTCCTGCCATAGTTAAAGGGACATAGGCTGCTGAGGGAACAAATAGCCCAGTGTTTGTTGAGAGGCTTTAGAAAGTGCAGGAGATGCTGTCACACGAGTCCTTCAGCCCCTCAGTGATCTCAGCTGTAGCTGGGAAAGGCTGCCTTGGCTCTCTCTGCCACTTTGGGATACTGAGCAGCATCTACTGACACGACTAACAGAGCTTCTGCACCTGCAAGGGCCCCTTACCCTTTGCAGCAGCCACCAGGTTGAACGCAACCTGGTGAACTCAAGTTTGCAGGGAGCTTACGGAAGAAGGATAGATCGGAATGTTCAGAGCACGGGCTGAGGTTAAAACCCAGGGGAGTAATTCACAGGTAAGAGCCGCAGAACTGCAGTCTCTGCATCCCAGGCACCTCTGCTGCTGCGGTGGAGCAGTGGGGGCGTGGAACCAGCGTAGGCAGCTTTACACAGACACTGCAAGCATGAAGGGATGGATGGTAGGAGGCATTTTTGAGAAAAAGCAGGTAACTTCCAATTCCTGTCTGTCTTCTGCTGTCCAAAGGACCCCAGGCACCCTCTCCCGACAAAGGTTTCCTTCTGGAAACTGGACCAGTAGCTGCGAGATCTGATAGAGGAGTGGCACACATGCCATCAGGGTATTGCTTCCTTCCCTCCTGGGTCAGGCTTTGCTGAGGAAATGAATGCAGCCAACTTTTGTGTTCAGAGCCAGGAGCCCTGCCCCAAAATTGCACCACTTTCTGCTGTTCAGCAAGACAGGCATGATGCCCAGGGGACAGAGTTGGATGCTGGGGCTTTGCTCATCATGAGAGGACTAAGCAGGGATCTCAGGCTCCATGAAAACTGGGACTGCTTTTCATTATGATTGGGGAAGCCAAAGACCAGCAACACTTTGGCTTTGCTTCCTTAATAAATTGTACAAGTTGCTGTGGGGATCATGCTGCAGGGAATGGAAGTGGGAAGATGACAAACACACTGCATTCCCTTGGTGTTTTCTCCTCAATTCTTGCCAAGTTCCTAGCATAATGCTGGACCTCCGTGTTCTGGTTGTGGGCTTATAGAGAGTAAAACCACAGAGCTCCCCTCCACTGTGCTGAGAGCTAATCCAACCAGTTAATTTAAGAGTCCATTGGACTTTCAGAAACAGCAGGAGATACAGAAGCAATTATCTCCAAATTGGTCATCATCACAATTAAAGTACCATTTGGCAAGTATGTGAATAGCCTGCAGCAGAGTCCCTTTATAGGTAATGCCTTTTCATTATTGGGCTTTACTGCTGGGTGGTGGTGTTTATGATCTGAGTAAAGCTGTCAGGTGAAATGACAGCAACACTCGCCCCCAGCTCTGGGAGGAGTCGGATGCAGAACCAGCCTGGGATGCTGTTTGGAACTGAGATTGGTCGCTCTACGTGCCAGCGTATACAAGTCCCATCCAAGGAACTCATTAGAGGCAGGAAAGCTGAGCAGCTAATTTGCTGCAGATAATTTATTTAATACATGTAAACATACCGATTTTTTTTTCCTGCTCACATACAACAGCTTCCTCAGGCATCTTCGTTACTCAAACCTACCTGATATATTTCTCTTGAAACACCAAGCCCACACATGCAAGGTCTGAGTGCTGTTTTCTTCTTGCGGTGGGTAAGATCAATCCCCCAGTGCCTGGCTGCTTAGCTGGGTCAGAGCTGAGGAGCACTAGGTGTGATCTGCTGCAGGTGAGGCAGAAAGGAGTTGCAGGTGTAGCTGTGCTTTCCTCTGAGACTTGCTTCCTACAGATACTGATGCCTGAAAAATGAATTGCATTTTCAGAGAGTAGATAAGTTAAGATGAGGAGGTGTGAAAAAAAAGTAGGGCTGTTATAATCCTGGCTTTTATTTGACACTAAATTAGTGCCCTGTAACTGGCAGGTAGCTTTAAACTTTCATTTGAAGGGAAAAACTACAGTATGTGAAAACAATCCTAGCAACACAAATGCCTGCCAGTGGAGGACTTCTTTAACAGCTTCCTGGGGGTGTTGGTAAGACTTTTAGGAATGATGTCCCAGTACCTTCCAGAATGAGGAAGCCATCACCCCTGCAGTGCAGCTTTCCCACCCTGCATAGGAATGCTCTTTTCTCCTTGCCTACCCATCCTCTTTCCCCACAGGGTAAACAGCTGGAAGTGCTGAGCTAACTGCCAGAGGCTTCCGACAGACACTCTGTGCCACAAGAGATCCTGGGACACCCTCATGACTTCTCTTTAGCTTAATGCATCTTTGTAACAAACGGCATCACCTGATCATTGCTGGTCTTGCACAACTGTTTTCTGACTACTGCAGAAGAAGAAGAAAGGTTTGGCTCTTTGGATATCCTGTAAGAAGTCAGCTTTCAGTGCCTGTCTGTTGTGCTTCTGAGCAAGTCCTGAGTAGCTCTGAATGATGTCTGCCTTGTTCACAGAGGAGGGGTTCTCCTGGCTCTCCTCCTCTTGTTTCACCATTGCAGCAGAGACTTTACCATGCTGGAGGCCTCTCGGGAGGATTGCCTGACAGTGTGCCATGTCTGACTCGGTATACAAAATTACATCATGACTTGTATGCTTCATGGTCCTCTAATCAGAATGTCTGTTCCATGTTAGATGCAAAATGTCTCTTCTTGTTTCTTACACCAAGTCTGTATCTTGTTGGTAGAACTGGCACATTTTGTGAAATTTATGATCATTCCTTGAAGTGATGGAGCATTAAGGGAGCATGGATATCTCTGCACATACACTGACCTGCATTACGGCAACCCTGCCTGCCCAGCTTGAAAAACAGCATCTAGCACATTAGGGGGTAAATCCTTCCAGGAATATTCACCAAGGCAAATTCAAACAGGCAGAACAGTTTATACCCTGGCTTTCATTTTGAGTTCATGGCTGATCTACTGGAACTAACAGGTACCATATTTGCAGATATTCAGATCATCTACTTCATATATTTCAGTGGTGCTGTAAGCACCTTAATCAGGAGCCAAAGTCCCAAGTATACACAGTGGAGAAAGAGATACATCCAGATTAATAATGCCAAGTAAACTGATGCCAATGTATCAATTTCTGAAAATATAGACAATGAGAAGGTCTGACCTTTTTTTTAATGATTATTCAAACAAGTTGTGAAGCTGACGGCACTTCTTTTACCCCTGCTAAGAGCAGAACTGGTACATTCCTCTGTTTTCCTAGGCTTTTTTATTTTTTCGATCTTTATTGGGATGTGGATATTTCAGGTATGTCTTGGATGTTAGTTACTAAGAGAAATAATATTTCTGCATTCTAGAAATAATATTTCTACACTGGGGAGACAAAAGTCTTAATAGAGACCAAATTTCCCCAATATGCATTTGGACTAGGGAAAATACATTTTTTCAGTCGTTTTTGTAGCTTCCTACTTCTGGACCTACTCAAAGGATGGTTTGGTTCAGCTTCATTTAAACTAAAGTGAACTCCTAAGGGAAGATACCTGGCTTGCTCTGCACCCTTCAGGGGTTTTGCAAGCAAGAGTGATTAGATGTGAATTTCTAGAATGATGTGCTAAAACAGTTTTAGTCAACATTTTTGCTGTCGCCTCAGATCTGCTTATTTCTACTAAGCATTGAACACCACTTAGGGAAAAGAGCTGCATGCTATCAGCAAACTAAGGCAACAGTTCTGTTTAGAAAGCCATGTTGAGATGGGCAGCAGGAAACAAGCTGGTAGATGAGGCACAGAGTAAGGGATAATGTGGAATACCTTACAACTGAATTCTGCTCTTCCACACCCAGTCCAAAGCCTGCAAAAATATCGGAAAGGTGTATACATGATACAATACTTCCAAAGGGCATAGAACCTGAACAGCACTGGTTTGATAAGACATACTAGAATTGGCACTAAACCAAACTTTACAGTAGACAGAGACTTCTTTTGTAGGTGGAAATGCCCCGAAATGCTGGTCTTGGTTTCATCTTAAACAGTATTCACTTGCCAAGCTACTCTCAAACGATTCTTTAAAAGCTTGCATTGGAGATATTAACTGAATTGTCTTCAGCTTAGTCCACTCACAGATCATCAGTGTTTCTTAGTTCTTTGACCTGATTTCCTCTCATTACAAGCTGCACCTTATATACATAGTTCCTGGTTTTTAGGGATTGCCTTGACTGCATCAAACTGAAGATTTGTTTTCCTGTCATGGATCAAAGTAGGGATTCACATTTGTGTAACGTGGGATCTGGATTTTTGGAAGATACACTGTCTTAATATATACTTTGATGTTTTCAAGAACTCATTTTACATAAGCTTGTCCTTTTAACTAGTACTAAAAAATCTTGATGTTTTTACACTGCCAGGTACACTGTTTTACGTAATGGGCATCATCAGGAACATGAGAAACTTCCCATCCACAATGACCCTGAATCCCAAGAGTCCTGTTTCTAATAACAGTCCTAGAAGATGAAGGGCCCAGCTAAAGGAACAGGTTCCTTTTAGGCTACACGAAGGATTCACAGACAGCAGGACTTTATGAAACCTCATTAATCCCCACTGTCATGGTGCTTCCTGCACCAGCTCATACGAAAGTCCAGCTGCATGTGTGTGGATTGATGGGGACACGGAAAGGGACGTGAGCAGAACAGCTGAGGGTCACTCCTGTGTCTGCAAGGACAGCTGGACTGCATGGCTGCATCAGAGACTTAGTCCAGGAGTGATCTGATTTCTGTCAGTGTTAAAGAAGCAACACAGAAACAAACCACCCAGTGCTGGGACTTCTGCTATTCTTTTCCAGCTGCCATCAGTGCACAAGCCACCTCTCTGTCCTGTGACACGATCTTATGGATTTCAAGTTCTGGCTAAAGCCCTACCATGTTGAGAGACTAAATGCCTGCTTTATCTGCACAGGATCCTGCTCCCTGCTGACCAGATGCTGTCAGGAGAGAAGCAGCACCACATTTTCTCTAGCAAAGGCTGAGGAAATGTTTGGCCCTTGATTATAGCTACTGGTGAAAGTTCAGCACAAGCTGCTGATTCACCTTACTCTGCAGAGCTTTCTTTGTAAACGCTTTTAGTGTGTTTCCTGGCCAAGTTCATTGGTAGAAGACTCAATGGGTGTACATAGTGCCTGACAAGCCGGAGTGGGACCTACAGAAACATTTCACCACTAACGGAAGGCCCTGCAAGTGCTGCTTCGATCCAGCCCAGTTGCTAAGACAGTGACAAATGGATGGGATGTGGCTCTCAAACCCCAGGCGAGCTGCCAGCGCTGTCCTCATCTGAGCAAACTTTGGATATCCTTACCAAGAAGAAAGGTTGGAGAAGAGACAGAGTCGGTTTGTAACAGATCACTAAGTGCCATCTTGAAAAATATACCATCTTAAAAACATTTCTAACTGCATTAGGAAGATAGACTTCTACTTACATTTTCCACCTGTTTTTTTATTTGTTTCTCTTCTCTTTCAATTGAGGCAAGAAGTTTCAACACTTTCAAATATCAGCATATGCACATCTCTTTGCAAAGATCTCACTCCTTAGCTGCTTCCTGCATGTAGATGTTGCTATGTTCCTTGTGAGCTGCTTCCACCTTTGCATGGAAAGAGTAGGCAAGGCTGAAGACTTCACAACTTTGGGAAAATTATTTTCACGCAGTGGGAAATATGCAAGAGCAAGACTAGAAGCCTTTACCCTTTTTAGATGAAGATTTAACCCCGAGATGCCACCCTGAGCCTAGAAAATAAAATTGTACTTTGTTATATTGTTTAATCATGTACAGATATTTTAATGTAAAAAGGTGACATTATTTATTAATTTTTATCAAAAACGTGTTTTTTTTCATTAAAAGCTTCTAGACCCAGGAGCTTAACATTATATGTATTATTATTTAGTAATATTTCTGTTGCTATGTGACAGGTATTTACTGTAAACACACAAATCCTGCTTTGAACAAACAAAAATGTTGCCAAGTAGGAAAAAAGAATCATGCATGAGAAGAATAACAGGCTTCTTTGCCATGGTGTCTGACTTCTTTAAATACTTCTTCCACATAAAAGTCACTGATAAAGCTTCACATCATTTTCCTTTTGAATCCCAAAGGACAGTGGGCAGAAACAGCCCTGATTGTAAGAAGCCAGATGCCAATGTAGAAAACTGGTAGCAGTTAGAAAGACACAAACCATTGATGTTTGTGGTGATAAGTGTTAATGGGAAGAGCTATTTTAAGAGAGAGGATCAAAAAGTTTGAGCCAGTTCCTGGTTCATCATTATGAACAGTTTGGCAATGACTTGTTTTTACAGGGTTGTGTTTCCAAAAGAACTCATTATCAGTTCAACTTTATTGTTAGCACCAAAACAGAGTAGTAGGTGAAACAAATAGGTCATTTATGAAAGTCTGGAATAAATTCATCCAGGGCTGCTTCAGTCCTGTGTTCTACACATCTGTGGAACTGCTCAAGTGGGTTCTTGTCTGGATTTAGATATGCAAGACAGGTTGTCTTAGTATCAAATTTCTTAAAGGAATCCTACAAAATTTTTTTTATGTCCCCATTAAAAGGCATCAAAATATTGGTATGAAATTTCTCAGATACGGAACCAGCAGCATGGGGATGCTATAGCGATGGTGTTCTTTGTTTCCGCTGTTGTCCTTGAAGTGTTGTTTTCTCCTATATTTTTACGTGCTTCAGTAGTATATCTCTTCTTAATTTAAAATGAACTTCTCAACACTGAATTTTACTCATGGGCCATGTTCAGAAGTCTCTATCAATGGGATGAGTAGCCCACTAGCCAAAATGGTCAACAGCTTTGATTCGAAAAAATGCTCCAATTCCAAACACCCTATTTGAATGAAATAAACTCAAAATGTTCATGTTCTGAGTCATCTCTGGCTACTTACTTGTCGGACTCAGTAAACCTGTCACAAAACACCTGGCAGCTCCTGCTTAATAAGTCAATAATCTCAGCAGTGCTTCTGTGAACCTAGCAAATTATATTGTCCATCATCAATAATGTTATAATTTCTATGGAAAAGAAGCTGTCTCACAGAAAGGACCCATACTTGATTTCCTTTACTGAAGATAGCCGCTCCTGTAGCCTCCGCGTTCATCTTCCCACTGACCATTTTGGCTAGCGGTGCCAGAGGCTTTGCCTGTGCTGGAGAATGTGTAATGCACTGGCTGTTTCTACAAATAAAAAATCCTCTATGTACCTTACAGCAAATTCCAGCTCAAGCTCATTTCTTGTACTGTTTTCACTCAAAATCAAAGGTGCTACCAAGAAATGCTTTCCACCTGCCTCACAATATACTGAAGCAGCTACAGCAGCAAGGGAGAATCTGCATCCATTGCTTTGAAAATGCTGAGGAGCTCTTGGGTTATAATACAAGTTCCTAATGTTTACCCACCAGAACAATCCTGCCTCCTGCACCAAGTTCTCATGCACCAGCTCTCTTCCTCCCCACACTTTGCTTAGACTGTTACTGAGACCTCTTTCTGCCTTACCTGGGCTGTGTCCACCTCATCTCTCGCTCTCTGCACTGAGAGATTGTCATGGCTATGGGCTTCATGCTCGAGAGGCATTTCCAAATGGGGAGTCAGATAATTTTGTGCAGCTCTGTTTCTCTGAGTTTCCCAGGAAATTTGAATGAAAAAAAGATGTTCCTTTCTTCCTTCCTTTTCATGTCTTTCCCCACTGTCTCTCACACCTTCACTCCAGAAATATTTTTTGTTTTTCACATAAATATACTAGTATTCATCAGCAGATTATCACACCACATTTATGGTCTGGGAACACTCTACATTTTTTAACCAGCCTGTAGCTGGTTATTCGGATTACAACCGACTACACTTTTCCTCACCAGGGGTAAAGTGCTAGCAGAGCAGCTCGCTAACAAGAAATGGGCAGGCTGGGCCTTTGCTGAACTGTCTTCAGGAAACTGATCTGTCAACACAGTTGTATCCACTTTTTTTTTTTTTTTTTTTTGTATTTTTCTAGACTCCAGAACCATTTCTGAGATCTTGAAGCAAGCAAACCCAAAGATGCATTGATGTTACTTCTCCTAGAAGAGGAAAACAAAGTAATAGGCTGACTACTTCCAAATGCAGATTGAAAACCTAGCATAAGACTAAAACTGTGGGCCATCTAACTTTAAGTGGGCCCTAGACAGTGTCAAAGTGCAGGACACCACAAGGTGAGCCAATCCGTTCTGCTTGTCATATCTCTGATACTCAGTTTACTCAGAAACTAAGTCACAGTCAGGCTGCAAAGTAAAATTTGGGACATATAAGAAACACATCATGAATGGGAAGCTGTGTTCACAAGACAGAAGCTCCAAGGAAGAGTGCAGAAGAGGCCATACACTTTAATTAGATGATGATCAAGACTGTCTGGAGGGATGTGAAGCAATAACTGGATGATACACATTCCATAAATGTCAGTCCTTGAGGCAGTCAGCAGCTGTGTTGCTTAGTGAGATGTATGGAGATATGGCTGCAGCCCAAGTGTACTAGCAGGTCATGCTTATAAACACCATGCAGACAGATGAATACTCATAGGGAAAAGTCCCTTCCACTTTTATCCTTCACAGTTCTTTCAACACTGAATATATTTTCAGTTTTCAGTCTTTGAGAGGTCAATGAAAAAATGGAGAAAACTATCTCAGCAGAACAATTAAAAAAATGCTTTCAATAAATTCTCAAAAGCCTTTTAACTTTCAGGAATGTAATACGAGTCATCATCCCTGGAAGTGTTCAAAAAACAAGTAGATGTAGAACTTGAGGCTGTGGTCTAGTGGTTAGGGAAATGATGGGATGCTGGTTGGACTCGATGATCCTAGAGGTCCTTTCCAACCATAGTGATTCTATGTGACCTGCTCCTATTGCAAGATCCAATGCCTGTCTAAGCACAACAAAAATATTTACCACGGTGGCTTAAAAATGAAGGCAATAGCTTCCATTCACATTGCCTTGGTGCCTGCACTCTAGCTGGGGTGTATGAGCAGAGCTGAGTAGGGCTTCAACACTGGAAACGGAGGGACTGCCGGTGCTGGAGCTGGGGAGTAGTTGTAGAGATGCAGGAGAAGCCCCTACTCCCTTCTTGCCCACATAGTGCCTGGCTCCAATCTGCATTTTCCACATTCAGACTGTTTGAAGGCTAACATCCCCCAGCCTCAAGACAGAACTGTGTGTCAGAGCCACGCACACGCAGAGGACTTGGGCAGAAAAACCAGACTCACCACACTGGAAACCCCCACCTCAGTGCTCTGCTCTCTGCACTTTTCTCATCACAAGCATCTACCAGGGCACATACAACCTCCATTTGCTTATACAGATACTGGTTTGCTTATAAGCTTGATTCATTACTGGTTATGACTTACTTGCAAGCATAGGAGCCCACACCTTGGCCTGGCACATCTACCTGAAGGACTGGCAGGTTCAAGAGACACTGTGATTCTGGTTTAGCAATCAAAACGGGCTCACGTAAGCAATGAAGTCCATTATTAGGGTCATCCTGATTTTAGGCAGTATGAATCCCTGGCTCTAGAGAGTCTCTCTTTGCAAACGCTGATCCTCCATGAGTCTCTGCTGTAACAAAGGACACTTAGGGAGAAGTACGTTGGAAATCTGTTAAGTAGCCTCTGAAAACTTAAATACGAGTCAAAGCGCTAAATAATACTCACCTTTGAATTCAGCACACTTCAAAATGACTTATTTTACACTGCCTTCTCCTGCTGTCCCCTAAATAGGATCAAGAGCTCTGAGAATAATCAGCAATAGTGTATTAGTGGTACTTAAATGCTTTTGTGCATCTCAAAATACCTCTCAACTTAGGTATTACTAACAAATAGCTTTAGCCTAAAGATCATCTGACCACAGGATTGTGGCTTTTAGAAGGGAAAACACTCAAAAATGGCTCTGCTCAGCAGAGATGAGGAAGAATCAAAAGGTATTTAAGGTATTTATTTGGGTCAGCCTGACTTAATAGTGTGCAACAGGACTAACAAACTGGGTCCAAATTGTGTCCATTTAATTCCTAGCACAAATGAAAATAAGTAACACCACCAATAAAAAGATGATTTCATGGAGCAGGCAGCCCACATACGGCAGACTGCGTCATTTGGAAGAGTTTTCCTCACCCATCTTTGTAAATGCTACAGCCAAGGAGAGCATTTTCATTCTGTAACTGTCAGCTGTAAATCCTTCAGTAATTTAGGATCCAATCTTGCCCTCTGCATTAGATTTCCTGAGCCATCTCCAAGCACTATCATGCCAAAAGACAATTAAAACTTTTTTCTACTAATACAAACTCAAAAATATACAAAGGCTTTTCGTTCTTTCAATTTTGTATAGCTTAAGTCTTTTCTGAATCCAAACTAATCACATATCCACTCAGTATCTTACACAGACCTACCTTACCACAGGAACTTTCTCATCTAACAAAAACCAGCAGATATAATTTAACGAGAACCTGCCCAGTCCTAGTGGAGAGCTAGCCAACACCTGCTGTTGGCCAGCTGAATTAGGCCCTGGAAGCACTCATTTCCATTCACTGACTCCAAGAGCAAACCCCTCTGACTACTGCATCTGCACTGCAGACATAAAACTCCAACAAAGGTATAGCCCACCCAGGAAGTGTATTGCTGAGCAAGGACTGTTAAGTCAGAGCTAAACTAGGGAAGACAATCCTTCCTGGTTAATTCCTTCCCTGAAGCCACATGCATGCAAAGCATATGAAAGAAGCAGGGGACAGAAATTATACAATCATATCCCAGTTTCCTTTGTCCATTTCCTTACCTATCAGATTTAACGTTTGCAAAGCTGCCTTTGAATTCCAGCAAACAGCTTGCTTTGATATCCAGATGCAAATATCACTGTTAAGTGGGCTGTAAATGGATTTCATAGCTTGTTCCAAAGCTGCCACATATGAGCACAGTAAAGCTAAAAGTCTCAGCTGGAATTGTCTCTGTTGTAGAAAGATGAATAGAGCAGGATCACTCAGCCAGCTTATTTGCAGTGACAGCAGCCTGCTCCTCCTGCCCAAGACCAAAAGAGAGGTCAGGCTGGACTTCAGTGTGAGGAGAGAAGCCTGTCCCATGGGGACAGATGGCATCTGAGCTGCCTCCTGAGGAGAGTTTAACAACTAGGCAGACCAATGGAAAACTTGCCCTGCCCTTCAGGGCTTGACAAGACAGTTGAGTAACAGACTACCCTAAAAGGAAACCAAATGGGGACATGGGGAAGCTCAGATACAAAAGATCATATACCTTTTACAAGCTCAAAGCTGCAAACCAGAATTTCTCAAGCCTAGTACCTCTACATCTGCTTCTGTAAATGCAGTGATAGTTTTCCAAACGCTATATAGGATCTTTCGGAGCTATATACAGGACTTAAGAAAGTGAGATGGACACAAATTATCACCTTTTCTGGATATTACATCAAACTCTCTTAAAAAAAGATAGTTAAAACAATATGTGGCATGCAAGAGGTTTGGCATGGTACAATACATAATCCATTTAAACGTCTAAATATACCCTGTTGTACCTTTTGTGACCTCCTGGAATCAAGCTACTTAAGCACCAAAAAAAAGGAAAGGAAGCAATTGATTTCTACTTAATTTACATAGAGGTCTGCTACAAGGGTATTTATTTATTTTTATCTGTTATTCTTGGTTCAAGAAGAGGCTATGGACCCACACCATGGAAAGGACTCGCATCTCACACAGTGAAGTAAAAAGTGCTTCTGAAAGAAATAAATCAAGGTCTATTTAAAATAAAAACAAGACGACAATGCTTTACCATGAACAACTTCATTCTAAGATTAGCTTCCCCTAAGTGGTCAAAAAAAAACTATGCCAGTTTCCTAAAACTAAAGCATCTGAAAGCTTGCAGATGTCACTTGATGTTGGAAGTGCTCCTCCAACACCAGCCTTTGCACACAAGCCTGCCTTCCAGGAGCCTGGACTGAAGCTGGGGTGCAGCCCTGCCGAGGACAGCGACCGTGGCAGAGCCAGCTCTGGCCCCCCGTG